>NW_028160958.1:0-82421 GCF_964263955.1 Coregonus lavaretus | reverse complement strand
ATACCTGCAAAAAGAGGAGGGGATAGAGCTAGGTATCTGTGAGAGGAGGGGATAGGGCTAGATACCTGTGAGAGGAGGGGATAGGGCTAGGTACCTGTGAGAGGAGGGGATAGGGCTAGGTACCTGTGAGAGGAGGGGATAGGGCTAGGTACCTGTGAGAGGCGTGGATAGGGGTAGGTACCTGTGAGAGGAGGGGATAGGGCTAGGTACCTGTGAAAGGAGGGGATAGGGCTAGGTACCTTTGAGAGGCGTGGATAGGGGTAGGTACCTGTGAGAGGAGGGGATAGGGCTAGGTACCTTTGAGAGGCGTGGATAGGGGTAGGTACCTGTGAGAGGAGGGGATAGGGGTAGGTACCTGTGAGAGGAGAGGATAGGGCTAGGTACCTTTGAGAGGAGGGGATAGGGCTAGGTACCTGTGAGAGGAGAGGATAGGGCTAGGTACCTTTGAGAGGAGGGGATAGGGCTAGGTACCTGTGAGAGGCATGGATAGGGCTAGGTACCTGTTAGAGGCATGGATAGGGCTAGGTACCTGTGAGAGGCATGGATAAGGCTAGGTACCTGTGAGAGGCGTGGATAGGGCTAGGTACCTGTGAGAGGAGGTGATAGGGCTAGGTACCTGTTAGAGGCATGGATAGGGCTAGGTACCTGTGAGAGGAGGGGATAGGGCTAGGTACCTGTGAGAGGAGGGGATAGGGCTAGGTACCTGTGAGAGGCGTGGATAGGGGTAGGTACCTGTGAGAGGAGGGGATAGGGCTAGGTACCTGTGAGAGGCGTGGATAGGGGTAGGTACCTGTGAGAGGAGGGGATAGGGGTAGGTACCTGTGAGAGGAGGGGATAGGGCTAGGTACCTGTGAGAGGAGGGGATAGGGCTAGGTACCTGTGAGAGGAGGGGATAGGGCTAGGTACCTGTGAGAGGCATGGATAGGGCTAGGTACCTGTTAGAGGCATGGATAGGGCTAGGTACCTGTGAGAGGCATGGATAAGGCTAGGTACCTGTGAGAGGCGTGGATAGGGCTAGGTACCTGTGAGAGGAGGTGATAGGGCTAGGTACCTGTTAGAGGCATGGATAGGGCTAGGTACCTGTGAGAGGAGGGGATAGGGCTAGGTACCTGTGAGAGGAGGGGATAGGGCTAGGTACCTGTGAGAGGCGTGGATAGGGGTAGGTACCTGTGAGAGGAGGGGATAGGGCTAGGTACCTGTGAGAGGCGTGGATAGGGGTAGGTACCAGTGAGAGGAGGGGATAGGGGTAGGTACCTGTGAGAGGAGGGGATAGGGCTAGGTACCTGTGAGAGGAGGGGATAGGGCTAGGTACCTGTGAGAGGAGGGGATAGGGCTAGGTACCTGTGAGAGGCGTGGATAGGGGTAGGTACCTGTGAGAGGAGGGGATAGGGCTAGGTACCTGTGAAAGGAGGGGATAGGGCTAGGTACCTTTGAGAGGCGTGGATAGGGGTAGGTACCTGTGAGAGGAGGGGATAGGGCTAGGTACCTTTGAGAGGCGTGGATAGGGGTAGGTACCTGTGAGAGGAGGGGATAGGGGTAGGTACCTTTGAGAGGAGGGGATAGGGCTAGGTACCTGTGCGAGGAGAGGATAGGGCTAGGTACCTTTGAGAGGAGCGGATAGGGCTAGGTACCTGTGAGAGGCATGGATAGGGCTAGGTACCTGTTAGAGGCATGGATAGGGCTAGGTACCTGTGAGAGGCGTGGATAAGGCTAGGTACCTGTGAGATGCGTGGATAGGGCTAGGTACCTGTGAGAGGAGGGGATAGGGCTAGGTACCTGTGAGAGGAGGGGAAAGGCGTGGGAGTGCGTGTGCTGCAGGCAGTTCTGGCGCTGGTGCACCTGCTGGGTCCTCCACTACAGCTGAATCTGACGCTGCGGCCAAGAGAGGTCACCTCTCCTGCCTCATTACTTCCTGATCCAGAAGAGCTTGGCGAATCAGAGAGCTCTATCTGCATGGTGAGGTCAAGGGCGGGAACAACCACAGTGGATGTAGACTCCATCACCCATGCTACAATATCCATGCACTTGGCACTAAACTCATGTCTGCTCATCTGCAATGTTAAAAGACCATACAGAGTTAGTTTGTTAAAGGGGCTGCACTGATATAAAATGTAGAACCATTTACTCAAGCTAGTCAATTAAAGCAGTGGTTCAGGATTAAAGGTCCTGCAGGATTTCCACAAATGAATGTTTGGTCCATTTTACCAACATTAACTACTTTAGAGGTGACTATAACTCACCCCGGCACGCATATTCTCACTCAGCAGATTCCAATGGCTGAAAAGTAAATAAATGCAAGTACACAATGAACTACATGACATTACCTCTATTATCTTAGACTATGTTATGGATGGACATTACCTCTATTATTTTAGATTACGTTATGGATGGACATTACCTCTATGATTTTAGATTACGTTATGGATGGACATTACCTCTATTATTTTAGATTACGTTATGGATGGACATTACCTCTATTATTTTAGATTACGTTATGGATGGACATTACCTCTATTATTTTAGATTACGTTATGGATGGACATTACCTCTATTATCTTAGATTACGTTATGGATGGACATTACCTCTATTATCTTAGACTACGTTATGGATGGACCTCTATGGAACTAGGCCACACCCAGACATCCCTGATTGGTTATTTGGTCCGTTGAGTCCTTTGTATTGGCCCGAGACTATGGGAGACTCTCAATCTCCTCGCCTCCTTCTCAAAACCCATTGGATGAGAAGGTCAGAAGGGCGGGACCTCTGGCTTTCTCATCCAATGGGTTTTGAGAAGAGAGGACACGAGGAGTATGCAATTGAGATAGGGAACATATCTAGGGGATGCATGGGGAAGCCAAAGAGCAACTTACTCGTCCTTCATGTCCTGCACAAAGGTGTGTAGGTCTGGGTAGCTTCTCTTTCCCCTGCTGAGGGTGAGGCTGGTCTGGGAAGTTTCATCCTTGTGGGTCACGGTAGTGAAGGTCACCACTGCAGCCTGATGGCGACAACAGAAAGCAGAGTTAGGCTGTAATTCAATTTTGCGTCATTAAAACACAAAATATCTCAATGAAATGTCATACATGTAATAGAAAAATACATCAAATACATCAACTTGTCCGAGAGAGATTTACATGGTTACAAAAACGTCACGCCACTTTTTTCCAAGATGGCGAAGTAGTGCAGTCCTGTTTCTGTCGTGTGTCTGTAAATAGCCTGTAAATACCCTGTTTTTTGTATTTTTCGTACATATTTCCCTATCAGACTTTTCATCCTTCTACAAAATATACTTTCCTGCAACCCGCCTCACTCAATGTGGAACGGATTCTATTATCGACTTACCTTTATCTAGAATCTAGAATCTCCAGTTGAAACTAGCTAGCCAGCTAACTAGCTACTTGCTATTAGCCACAGCTAGCGGTGTTTCACCCAGAACATTGGATTTTTTTCCGCGGGATTAATTTTAATCACTGGACATTGATCACCGGATATTCGGCCAGTCTGCACAGCGCGTTATCGACCCAGAACATATCAGTTTTTCCGCCGGAATCACTGAATCACTGGACCTTTAACTCCGGATTCATCGCTACCAGCTAGCTACCACCAGCCAGCTACAACAAAACGGACGCTGTGGTCTGGCTAATCATCCTGAGCTAGGCCCATCGCCCATCTCCCGGCTATCTACCTCTCTGTCAACCGGACGGGACCACCTAGTGTTGACACGGAGCCCCGCCGATCCTACACGACTGGTCTGCCGACGAAATCGTCTGATGTGGTTACGACGTTAACCACGAAGATTCCATCCATCTGCTAGCCCTGGCCCGCTAGCACACGCTAGCCGTGGCCTCTTACTAGTGCTTCACCACCGGACCTTATGATAACTCAGATATACAGCTGATATCTGCTGGACTGTTCCTTTTTACGGTACTACATCCTGTTTATGTTTAGCCTCAGCCCAAACATGGTTAGTTTATTGTTGTTTCGGTTATTTCTAATTGTACTATATCACTGTAGACCCCCCAGCCTAGCTAAACCTGCCTTAGATAGCTCCTTTGCACCTTCCCCTATACACGCGGAGACCGACTCAATTGATGACTCCAGCGATGCTATCTCTTTCATTGTTACCCAACGCTTAGGTTTACCTCCACTTTACTCATATCCTTCCATATCCTTGTCTGTACATAATGCCCTGAATCTTTTCTATAACACCCGGAAATCTGCCCCCTTTATTCTATGTACCCAACGCACTAGAAGACCAGTTCTTAAAGCCTTTAGCCGTATCCTTATTCTAGTCCTCCTCTGTTCCTCTGGTGATGTAGAGGCTAACCCAGGCCCTGCAGCCCTCAGTATCACTCCTACTCCCCAGGCGCTATCATTTGATGACTTCTGTAATCGCAAAAGTCTTGGTTTCTTGCACATAAATATCAGAAGTCTACTTCCTAAGTTTGAGTTATTCACTGCGTTAGCACACTCTGCCAACCCTGATGTTCTAGCAGTGTCTGAATCCTGGCTCAGGAAGGCCACCAAAAATTCTGAAATGTCCATCCCCAACTATAACATTTTCCGTCTAGATAGAACTGCCAAAGGGGGTGGAGTTGCAATCTACTGTAGAGATAGCCTGCAGAGCTCTATCATACTATCCAGGTCTGTGCCCAAACAGTTTGAGCTTCTACTTCTAAAAATCCACCTTTCCAGAAATAAGTCTCTCACTGTTGCCGCTTGCTACAGACCCCCCTCAGCCCCCAGCTGTGCCCTGGACACCATATGTGAATTGATTGCCCCCCATTTATCCTCAGAGTTTGTACTGCTTGGTGACCTAAATTGGGATATGCTTAATACCCCAGCCATCCTACAATCCAAGCTAGATGCCCTCAACCTCACGCAAATTATCAACGAACCTACCAGGTACAACCCTAAATCCGTAAACATGGGTACCCTCATAGATATCATCCTGACTAACATACCCTCTAAATACACCTCAGCTGTCTTCAACCAGGATCTCAGCGATCACTGCCTTATTGCCTGCGTCCGTAACGGGTCCGCGGTCAAACGGCCACCCCTCATCAATGTCAAACGCTCCCTAAAACACTTTAGCGAGGAGGCCTTCCTAATTGACCTGGCCCAGGTATCCTGGATGGATATAGATCTCATTCCGTCAGTAGAGGATGCCTGGTTGTTCCTTAAAAGTAATTTCCTCTCAATCTTAAATAAACATGCCCCATTCAAAAAATACAGAACTAAGAACCGATATAGCCCCTGGTTCTCCTCAGACTTGACTGCCCTTGACCAGCACAAAAACATCCTGTGGCGTACAGCATTAGCATCAAATAGCCCCCGCGATATGCAACTTTTCAGGGAAGTTAGGAACCAATATACACAAGCAGTCAGGAAAGCAAAGGCTAACTTTTTCAAACAGAAATTTACATCCTGTATCACTAACTCCAAAAAGTTTTGGGACACTGTAAAGTCCATGGAGAATAAGAGCACTTCCTCCCAGCTGCCCACTGCACTGAGGCTAGGAAACACTATCACCACCGATAAATCTACAATAATCGAGAATTTCAACAAGCATTTTGCTACAGCTGGCCATGCTTTCCATCTGGCTACCACTAACCCGGCCACCAACTCTGCACCCTCTGCTGCAACTTGCCCATGCCCCCCCCGCTTCTCCTTCACACAAATTCAGACAGCTGATGTTTTGAAAGCGCTGCAAAATCTGGACCCCTACAAATCAGCTGGGCTAGACAATCTGGACCCTTTCTTTCTAAAACTAGCCGCCGAAATTGTCGCAACCCCTATTACTAGTCTGTTCAACCTCTCTTTCATAACGTCTGAGATCCCCAGAGATTGGAAAGCTGCCGCGGTCATCCCCCTCTTCAAAGGGGGTGACACTCTAGATCCAAACTGCTACAGACCTATATCCATCCTGCCCTGCCTTTCGAAAGTATTCGAAAGCCAAGTTAACAAACAGATCATCGACCATTTCGAATACCACCGTACCTTCTCCGCTATGCAATCCGGTTTCCGAGCTGGTCACGGGTGCACGTCAGCCACGCTCAAGGTCCTAAACGATATTATAACCGCGATTGATAATAGACAGTACTGTGCAGCCGTCTTCATCGACCTGGCCAAGGCTTTCGACTCTGTCAACCACCGCATTCTTATTGGCAGACTAAATAGCCTTGGTTTCTCAAATGACTGCCTCGCCTGGTTCACCAACTACTTCTCAGATAGAGTTCAGTGTGTCAAATCGGAGGGCCTGTTGTCTGGACCTATGGCAGTCTCTATGGGGGTGCCACAGGGTTAAATTCTTGGGCCGACACTTTTCTCCGTGTATATCAATGATGTCGCTCTTGCTGCTGGTGACTCTCAGATCCACCTCTACACAGACGACACCATTTTGTATACATCTGGCCCTTCATTGGACACTGTGTTAACAAACCTCCAAACGAGCTTCAATGCCATACAACAATCCTTCAGTAGCCTTCAACTGCTCTTAAACACTAGTAAAACTAAATGCATGCTTTTCAATCGAACGCTGCTAGCACCCGCCCACCCAACTAGAATCACCACTCTCGACGGGTCTGACCTAGAGTATGTGGACAACTACAAATATCTAGGTGTCTGGTTAGACTGTAAACTCAACTTCCAGACTCACATAAAGAATCTCCAATCCAAAGTTAAATCTAGAATCGGCTTCCTATTTCGCAACAAAGCCTCCTTCACTCATGCTGCCAAACATGCCCTCGTAAAACTGACTATCCTACCGATCCTTGACTTCAGCGATGTCATTTACAAAATAGCCTCCAACACTCTACTCAGCAAACTGGATGTAGTCTATCACAGTGCCATCCGTTTTGTCTCCAAAGCCCCATACACTACCCACCACTGTGACCTGTACGCTCTTGTTGGCTGGTCCTCACTACATGTTCGTCGTCAAACCCACTGGCTCCAGGCCATCTATAAATCACTGCTAGGCAAATCCCCGCCTTATCTTAGCTCATTGGTCACCATAGCAGCACCCACCCGTAGTCTGCGCTCCAGCAGGTATATCTCACTGGTCATTCCCAAAGCCAACACCTCCTTTGGCCGCCATTCCTTCCAGTTCTCTGCTGCCAATGACTGGAACGAATTGCAAAAATCTCTGAAGCTGGAGACTCTTATCTCCCTCAATAACTTTAAGCATCAGTTGTCAGAGCACCTTACCGATCACTGCACCTGTACACAGCCCATCTGAAATTAGCCCACCCAACTACCTCATCCCTATATTGTTATTTATTTTGCTCTTTTGCACCCCAGTATCTCTATTTGCACATAATCTCTTGCACATCTAGCATTCCAGTGTTAATACTATTGTAATTATTCTGCACTATAGCCTATTTATTGCCTTACCTCCATAACTTGCTACATTTGCACACACTGTATATATATTTTCTGTTGTATTTCTGACTTTATGTTTTTTTACCCCATATGTAACTCTGTGTTGTTTTTATTGCACTACTTTGCTTTATCTTGGCCAGGTCGCAGTTGTAAATGAGAACCTGTTCTCAACTGGCTTACCTGGTTAAATAAAGGTGAAATAAATAAAAATAAAATAAAAATAAAAGCCTACACGAAATACAGCCCTTATTTTATGTGTTTCTAAAATCGCCTATGGGAAAAATTAATGGTGGAAAAACGATTGGAACCATTTCCCTGTTTGACCGCTAGGTTTTATGGGTATTATCACACCTCCACTGTAACACTCTATAGAGGGGTTGGTTGTTTAGCAACAAAACTGGCATGCAACTATGGGGCAAAATAGACAGGGTTTGACTTAGACAACATGTAAACTATATTTAGTCTCTAAATGTTTAATGCAAACATAAATACATTTGAACAATGAACTCGTCTCAAATACATTGTTACAGTTGTTGTTGGTTAGCTAGGTAGCGAATTCTAGTCATTGCATAGACATGATATCAGTCAAAACACCTCAAAACAAGACATGGTATCAATAACACCATACAACGAGCTGAAACATGCCATAGAGCTACGATTCCCCACATGGCAGCTTGTTGTTAGCTGAGGTACAGAATCATAACAAGATACACGACTTCCGGCCATCGATGCGCGAGCATCATTTTCGTGACGTCAGCCAACCCTTCTATGGCTCCTGGTCAAAAGTAGTACACTAGCCTACATAGGGAATAGGGTGCCATTTTGGACGAATTTATGAAGGTGCTGTCATAACCTTTGACCCCCATTTGACCCTACTGTACCTTTAGCCAACTCTCATGACTCCCCGGCCATATACTTTCTAGTTTGATATTACAGCATGAATAGCACATTATTTCATTTGTTAAACAATATTTAATCCACAGTAATTAATATAATTGAAGATTTAAAAATAAATAACATGTCTACCTTGAACTCTTTATTCTCCATCTCCTTGCAAAATCAGCACATTTCCTTGCCAAAATGAACGCGCATCCAGAGCGAAAACAAACGCAATCCTCCAGCACTAGGGAGGATTAGACTGAACTGCTCCAGCGGTTTTTGATCAGTTTCAACATTTATCAGTGATGACGTAACAATGACCTGTACAGATTTGACACACTTTCGATCTCGTGCTGATGCAACACTCTGTGTTGTTGAAAGCTCATGTATGGAAATCCTGCGAGTTGTAAACAAATGTAGGCTATTGTTGCCCTTAAAACTGTAATGTTGAGGACGCCATGAAAAATAAAATACATAACCCACACCGTTAGGCCAAGGTACATGCAATATTCATCACTTTGCCAATAGACTTCTTGTTCCTTGTTGTATGTAGCCTTTCTTTTGGGATTAGCACCACTGTCACCTAGAAATTGATACTGCGGTTGTCACATAAAACAGATAACCCATAGTTCATTATTAAATAACATAACTCATTTCTTTATTTTATTACTCATAAAATATACAGCAATCTTCAGATACTGAAAGAATTCATGGGAGTTTCGAATTCAGTCACTATTTCATATGTACATGCTAGTTTCATCCTTTTAAAGAAAAAAAAGGACACGAAAAAACCTGTGAACCTCCTGATCCTGATTTGACGAACATAGCATATGTATTGTACATATTTCCAGTTAAAATTATTTTCAAAGAGACAAAAACGGGGGTTTGAACAAGCAATCACATAAAAGGATTGAGTGGTTTCATTTTTTTGAAGAAGTTAAGCAAGCAAAACCTGTCAAAATACATTGATTATAAGACCAAGACAAATAATATATATATATTTTTTTCAACAGAAGAAAATCTAAATGCTGCTGTCCTACCATTGGTTTACAGTGTTTCTCCTCTCCAAGGGAGGCATGTTTTCCCCCTCGTATGCCTCGGAATAGTATCAGTGCTTTTCACAAACGTTGTAGTACTTAGTGTGCATCATTGTTTTCGCTCATACAGCTGCCCCTACTCTCCTAACCTCCCCTCAGTAACTAAAGAAGGCACAAAATGATGACATAAATATCACAAGAAAGAATACATGAATTAATAATTTACTTTCTAAAATATTTTCTAGAGGGCAAAGGACAGGTAGGTTTAATAACGCAAATGTAAAAAGTCCTGTCGCTCACATACAAATGCAAAATCTAAATGGCACCCTATTCTTTATAGAGTACACTACTTTTGACCAGAACCCTATGGCCCTGGTCAAAAGTAGTGTACTATAAAGGGAATAGGGTGCCATTGGGGATGGAAATTCTTTGAAATTACTCATGAGAGCAAATACTACGATTCTTTGGTTCCCACAGAGGGTCAGGAGCTTAAGACATGAATGATTTTATTAAAATGTTTGTTCATAAAAAATAAATGATTTCCCCTCCTCCCACATGGATTACAGACAAGAGGCTAGGTGCGTTCTGACTGTCTTAGTGTGCGGATAAACATGACCATCACTCTCATAAAACTTTAAATGAAACATCACTCCTTATGTTTTTTCTCAGGCCAAAACGCTCAATCCCATTTCTACTGTCAAAACAGGTTTTGAAAAGGCTTCTTCCACATCTTTTGGTCCATGTCTGTTTTTCACTCAGTGAAGTGCTACTATCCCCTTGGACTACAGGTTATTGCCGTCATAAGGTGTCCGTCTGTCTGTTGGCTGGACAGTTTCTACCGTTTAGGACCTTTGTGGGTAAAGGTAAAGGTGGGGTATAGCAGCAGCAGTTCCTCTGAAGTCCAGTATCTGCTGGAAGGACACCTGGTGGTATGAGAGGATGAGTGTGGCCAGCCAGCCTGTTGTGCCTCCCCCTCTCCCTCCCTCCCTCCCTCCATTTCTCTCTCTCCAACTGCGGGACTCTTAAGGCTCCTGTGCGGACTGTCTCGGCTCGTGCCCTCCCAAAGCTGGCTGTGGTGATTTAAGACACGGTGTGTATGTGTGGATTTGTTTGTGGCCTCTGCCCCACTTCACTGTCCATCCGCCTGCCCTTGGCTCCTCTCCTGGGCAGCGACCACCACCCCCCTCAGTATGTCTTTGAGTCTGAGTCGTTGAGTTCCTCATCCTTGTAGAAGCCTCCATCGTGGTCGCGGTGGCCGATGTTGTTGAAGCTGCAGTAGGAGCTGTGCTCGCTGCGCAGCACGGGCAGGCTGTCGAAGGTCACACTCTTGGAGGGGCTGGTGGTGTAGTGGTTAATGGCACTGAAGGACAGGCTGGGCGCCGGGTTGCAGGGGGACACGGGCATCATGGTGGCCAGGATCAGCGCCAGGCAGTCCGCCACGTCTTTGTTGGGGGCGCAGGCCAAGGCAGGCGTGTAACCTGAGGGGTTCAAACAGAACAGCAGAGGGTCACTTCAGGAGCATCACCGTTTACTATAACACTTTTGGTGAAAAACATGAAATAACACCAGGCTAGGAGATACAAAGTTAAGACAATAACCAAGCAGTGGACTAGAGAGAAACATTTGTGGACACATTGAGAAGAGAAGTACAGAAGAAAACGGTGTTAGCGTTATGGATCTTACCATTCTCATCGACTGCGAGCACACTAGTAGCTCCTGAACCACCACCGTCAGACCATTTCTGGCTGCAACGTGTAACGGCCTGAGGAGAAAGTACCGTCAGATTAGCCAGCAGCAAATGAGGATACCTCCCAAATGCCAGACTATTCCCTATATAGTGCACTTCTTCTAATTCTTCTGGCCCAATTAATACAGCTGAACCATACGTACGTCTGTAAGGCTGCGTTAGTCGAGTTGATGAGGTTCCTGTCTGTAATCTTCTCCAATATCAACAAAGCACTGGTTTCATGCCCCTTTAAAAACCAGAGTCAAACATGTCAGACCAAAATTTCAACCAGAGAGAGCCAACTGTTCAGATGAACGTCATCTTCATGTGGGGATGCTCACCTTACTGCAGGCCAGATGAAGAGCAGTGTTCTTGACTGCATCCTGCAGGGTGAGCTCTGCTTTGGCACTGCTCACCAACAGCTCTGACACAGACAGAGAAACATAAAGAAACTCAATTAGGAAATTAAGCGACTTATTAAAATGTAAAACAGACATGTTGAACTTAAGCCGGCTGGGCGAGGCAAAGCGGAGGAGAGGGGGCTGCGTACCGACAGCGTTGGTTTGTCCGTTCTCAGCAGCCATCATGAGGGAGGTCTTCCCGGAGGCATCGGGGGAGTTGACCTGGGCGTTGTGGCCTAGCAGCAGCTGAAGACACTCCACGTGGTCCGTGAAAGCCGCCGCATGCAGGGGGGTCCTGGAGAGAGAGGAAACTTATTTCACCGATATCATGTAGGACTGTTGTAAACAAGTTTGTTCAATTAACCCTGTTTATACCATAGAAATATAAAATCACTAATAGATGTATTAAAAGTAATCTACAATCCCTCATCCAACCCCAGAGGTCATTTTATTCCCAAGACAACATTATTCTCCAGAAGAAAAGGACTTTGTCATGTGCTGTAGTTACCGGTTCTTGGTGTCAGTGGCGTTGACAATGGCCGGCCCCAGAGTGTCAATCAGCATCTCTGCAGCCCCCTCGTTGTCATTGATCACAGCTCAGTGGAGGGGGCTGAACGAGTTGCCCTCGGTCTTGTGGAAAACCTCCTGTTCCAGCAGCACCTCTACACACGTGTCATGGCCTAGTGGAAGATTGATTCATACCGGAAAAAGATGACGTCGCTGCAGACCACAACAATACTCTCAGAGAAAGCTACACATCTGACAATGGTGAAGTCACAAAATATGTTTTAGCTACAACATATGCTATGTCAATCCCTGACAAAGTCCTGTTTCAGTGTAAGGTCCTCCACTGAGAGTCATAACCCCTAATTCTGTTGTAGTCTTGTTCATTCCCCCACATGGCTCCGTCCACACCAATCGAATGCTTTTCAAGCCACAAGAGGGAGTGAATGAGTGTACACTTCATGGAGGAGAGAACAGAGCTACAGTCCAGTTAGTCAGTACGTACCGTTGTATGTAGGGGTGTAACGATCCATCTACTACATCGATGTATCGATTTATATTCCTATGATCCAACTACATCGATCTGTGCTCGGCGAGTTGGCCTTTTGGACAACATATATCACTCTAACATCGTTTTAAAATGTAATAAATCGATTGTATCGATACTAGGAAATAACCCATTGGATTTAAGCACGTCAGACTTTATATGGATGTTTTTTCTTAGCACTTTTAATGATAAAGGCTTTAAACATTACTCGATTCAGTCTGCCTATCCGTGACGTCATCGCCCCACGCCAGCAGCAGCGCAAAGGCGCAAAGACAACAAAACATAGCATGGCGGACGACAGAGGAGAAGCCGACGAGCGAGAAATTATCAAGCCACCATTGCGGTCCTTACAAGGAACAGGAATCTAGGAAACTTCACCTGCACTGTCCAGTATCCAGGTATTTATTTCAGTCACACTGGTTGAATTTTTGGCTAAAAGGTTACTGAATCGATTTCAAGTCACTGAATCGTTTCGGATCGTATCGTTCTAAATGAACCAATATCGTCCTTGAATCGTATCGACAACCACGAATCGTGATACAAATCGAATCGTTACACCCCTAGTTGTATGGCCTGCCTAATTCAGGGACATGTTTACGGTGCTGAAGAGAGAAAATCAGAAAAGATCTAGTGTTCCGTTAGTCCAGTACGTACCGTTGTAGCAGGCCCAGTGTAGTGGCGTGTAGCCCTGGTTGTCTGTGATGACGGGGAGGGTCTCCACTGACTGGGCGGCGTGTAGGAGCCCCCCCAGCACCCCGATGTGTCTGGATGCCGCCGCCAGGTGGACAGGGGTCCGCCCCTTACAGTCCCGAACCAGGAAGCTGGCGCTGTGCTGCAGCAGGGCCTCCACACACTCCTCATGACCCCTCAACGCCTGGGAGGAAGGGCGGGGAGACAAGAATGGATTTGAATAACTAATAATCAATGATATAATAATGAATCATCAATTATTACAAATGATGTCTGGAGGCAGGTCCCCCTACAGGGATGAATACACCACTACCCATGGACAACTACTTTTCTGAAGATAATATGTATATTTGAGCCTCCCCGTCTCTTTCTGTGTGTGAGCGTATACAGCCAGCTCTCCTCCTCACCCCTCTGTGTAGCGCTGTTCTGCCCCACTTGTCTTTGGCTTCTACGCTGGCTCCCTTGTTGAGCAGTGAGTACACACAGTCTGTGTGTCCGCTCAGCACCGACAGCATCAGAGGGGTTCTGATACACAAGACAACAAGGTCATATTACAAACTGGTAATAACCAGGCTGAGTCCCAAATGGCAACCTATTCCCTATATGGTACACTACTTTTGACCCGAGCCCATAGGGTTCTGGTTTAAAGTAGTGCACCAAGTAGGGCATAGGGTGCCATTTGGGACGTAGACCTAGTGTCAAAATCTCTTTATTTCAGGAATTGTATCCAAAACCCAATTGACTTACTGTCCATTCCCGTCTTGAACGTCCACTGCACTCTGGAGGTCAGCATTTCCAATCAGCAAACGCAAACACTCCGAATGACCGTTGGTAGCTAGAGGAGGATAAACAGAGAGGATATAAGAATGTGAGATGATTGACCGTTGGTAGCTAGAGGAGGCTAAACAGAGAGGATATAAGAATGTGAGATGATTGACCGTTGGTAGCTAGAGGAGGCTAAACAGAGAGGATATGAGCTGATTGCTGGACGACTATTACCTTCACATGAACAGACAGATTTCTAGAACAGTGGTATTGGTAGATGACATCCTCATGATGTTAACACAGCAGATAATAAAACATTTTGGGGCTGAGGCCCTCGAAGCCTGTCACCTGCTAGCTGTGTACCTGGCTCTGGATAGAAGTCCCCCTGTGCACTGATCTAGGATCAGCTTACCCTCCCCAGATCCTCAGCAATAATGACAAAAAATGACCTTAGATCAGTGTGTAGTGGGCATTTTCACACTATGCTATATAATATCCCTAGAGTGGACATTGGCGTCCTAGCAACATGACCAAACAAATGTCCATCTTGGTAAGGAAAACTTTTGAATTACAGAATCTCTAGGTCTTACGTGATATCCTATGCGTACCTGCAGCGTGGATGGGGGTCCTCTTCAGGGTGAAGTCTTTAACCAGGATGGAGGCTCCCTGGTTGATGAGGACGTCAACACACTCCACATGGCCTTTAAAGGCATTCAGGTCCAGAGGGGTGCGCCCCTGGCTGTTCCTCACGTCTAGATCCAGCAGAGACTGAACCAGGACCTCCATAGCATGGTGGTGGCCGTGGTACGCCTGAATGGAAACAAACACACAGTCTGAAGCAAAGTCCAGTGGTATGCCTGAACAGATATACACTCCTAATATAATCAATGTCCTATAGTAGACCAGTGGTATGCCTGAACAGATATACACTCCTAATATAATCAATGTCCTATAGTAGACCAGTGGTATGCCTGAACAGATATACACTCCTAATATAATCAATGTCCTATAGTAGACCAGTGGTATGCCAGAACAGATATACACTCCTAATATAATCAATGTCCTATAGTAGACCAGTGGTATGCCAGAACAGATATACACTCCTAATATAATCAATGTCCTATAGTAGACCAGTGGTATGCCTGAACAGATATACACTCCTAATATAATCAATGTCCTATAGTAGACCAGTGGTATGCCAGAACAGATATACACTCCTAATATAATCAATGTCCTATAGTAGACCAGTGGTATGCCAGAACAGATATACACTCCTAATATAATCAATGTCCTATAGTAGACCAGTGGTATGCCAGAACAGATATACAGTGGGGAAAAAAAGTATTTAGTCAGCCACCAATTGTGCAAGTTCTCCAAATTAAAAAGATGAGAGAGGCCTTTAATTTTCATCATAGGTACACGTCAACTATGACAGACAAAATGAGAAAAAAAATTCCAGAAAATCACATTGTAGGATTTTTTATGATTTTATTTGCAAATTATGGTGGAAAATAAGTATTTGGTCAATAACAAAAGTTTCTCAATACTTTGTTATATACCCTTTGTTGGCAATGACACAGGTCAAACGTTTTCTGTAAGTCTTCACAAGGTTTTCAAACACTATTTTGGCCCATTCCTCCATGCAGATCTCCTCTAGAGCAGTGATGTTTTGGGGCTGTCGCTGGGCAACACGGACTTTCAACTCCCTCAAAGATTTTCTATGGGGTTGAGATCTGGAGACTGGCTAGGCCACTCCAGGACCTTGAAATGCTTCTTACGAAGCCACTCCTTCGTTGCCCGGGCAGTGTGTTTGGGATCATTGTCATGCTGAAAGACCCAGCCACGTTTCATCTTCAATGCCCTTGCTGATGGAAGGAGGTTTTCACTCAAAATCTCACGATACATGGCCCCATTCATTCTTTCCTTTACACGGATCAGTCGTCCTGGTCCCTTCGCTGAAAAACAGCCCCAAAGCATGATGTTTACACCCCCATGCTTCACAGTAGGTATGGTGTTCTTTGGATGCAACTCAGCATTCTTTGTCCTCCAAACACGACGAGTTGAGTTTTTACCAAAAAGTTCTATTTTGGTTTCATCTGACCATATGACATTCTCCCAATCCTCTTCTGGATCATCCAAATGCACTCCAGCAAACTTCAGACGGGCCTGGACTTAAGCAGGGGGACACGTCTGGAACTGCAGGATTTGAGTCCCTGGTGGCGTAGTGTGTTACTGATGGTAGGCTTTGTTACTTTGGTCCCAGCTCTCTGCAGGTCATTCACTAGGTCCCCCTGTGTGGTTCTGGGATTTTTGCTCACTGTTCTTGTGATCATTTTGACCCCACGGGGTGAGATCTTGCGTGGAGCCCCAGATCGAGGGAGATTATCAGTGGACTTGTATGTCTTCCATTTCCTAATAATTGCTCCCACAGTTGATTTCTTCAAACCAAGCTGCTCACCTATTGCAGATTCAGTCTTCCCAGCCTGGTGCAGGTCTACAATTTTGTTTCTGGTGTCCTTTGACAGCTCTTTGGTCTTGGCCATAGTGGAGTTTGGAGTGTGACTGTTTGAGGTTGTGGACAGGTGTCTTTTATACTGATAACAAGTTCAAACAGGTGCTATTAATACAGGTAACGAGTGGAGGACAGAGGAGCCTCTTAAAGAAGAAGTTACAGGTCTGTGAGAGCCAGAAATCTTGCTTGTTTGTAGGTGACCAAATACTTATTTTCCACCATAATCTGCAAATAAATTCATTAAAAATCCTACAGTGTGATTTTCTGGAATTTTTTTTCTTAATTTGTCTGTCATAATTGACCTGTACCTATGATGAAAATTACAGGTCTCTCTCATCTTTTTAAGTGGGAGAACTTGCACAATTGGTGGCTGACTAAATACTTTTTTTCCCCACTGTACACTCCTAATATAATCAATGTCCTATAGTAGACCAGTGGTATGCCAGAACAGATATACACTCCTAATATAATCAATGTCCTATAGTAGACCAGTGGTATGCCAGAACAGATATACACTCCTAATATAATCAATGTCCTATAGTAGACCAGTGGTATGCCAGAACAGATATACACTCCTAATATAATCAATGTCCTATAGTAGACCAGTGGTGCGCCTGAACAGAAATACACTCCTAATATAATCAATGTCCTATAGTAGACCAGTGGTGCGCCTGAACAGATATACACTCCTAATATAATCAATGTCCTATAGTAGACCAGTGGTATGCCAGAACAGATATACACTCCTAATATAATCAATGTCCTATAGTAGACCAGTGGTATGCCAGAACAGATATACACTCCTAATATAATCAATGTCCTATAGTAGACCAGTGGTGCGCCTGAACAGAAATACACTCCTAATATAATCAATGTCCTATAGTAGACCAGTGGTATGCCTGAACAGATATACACTCTTAATATAATCAATGTCCTATAGTAGACCAGTGGTATGCCTGAACAGAAACAGTCCTAGACCTCTAAAGTAGACCAGTGTCTCTCAAATCGGGTGCCCATTTTTTCTCCCGCCCAGCATCAACATCGAAGGTCCCTGCCAAGCGTGAGATTTAGAAACAAACACACTACTACTCCTCTGTTGGAGGTTGATTAACTCAAATGGCAAAATAAGGAAATCATCCTCATCATCACCGTGTCAAAATATGCATGTATTTTACACTAATCAGGAACAGATAGGAACATGGTGTGTGAGTGTCTGGACAATCAACTTTTCGTGGAAAAACAACACCATGCCTGCATCCCAGATAGCACCCTATTTCCCATGTAGTGCAGTACTTTTGATCTGGGCCCATAAGGTTCTGGTCAAAAGTAGTGCACTAAATAGGGAATAGGGTGCCATTTGTCATGTGGCGAGACCCCTACAGGAGCAGGTAGGCTTTACTCACAGCTAAGTGTAGGGGGCTGATGGGAGCTCTGACATCAGAGTCGTTCAGGATGTCTGTCCCTGAGGTTTCCATTAGCTGGGGAAAGACAAGGACGGGCCAGTTTAGACTTGTAACATATTTACTTTGAAGGTTAGTCTAGTAGCATGTTTCATGTTGTAAATCTCAGTGACCAGCCCCTGCAGACATACTGGGGTGTTGCATTCGTATCTTAAACAAGCTAGTGTGAGGAAAAGTAACCAACTGGTACTTACCACATCTAAAGGTGTTTCACTTGCAATCTGGAAAAAGAACATCAAGAGTGACGATGCGGCCACGACAAACATGCAACCACACCTTAAAACCTACTGAATATCAACGTCTGTCCCAAATGGCACCCTATTCCCTATATAGTGCATTACTTTTGACCAGAGCCCTATGGGCCCTACATCCATTTGGGACGCAGACAAAATGGTCTGTGAATGCAGGGCGTCTAGTCCCCTGTGGTTCTGACTCACCAGCTCCAGACAGAGGCGGTGTCCGTACGCAGACGCGTAATGGACTGCGTTGTAGCCCTGATTGTCCCTGATCCCTGGGTTAGCGTCGTTTCGCAGCAAATATTCCAGACACCTAGAGGTCAGAGGTCAAGAGTTCACTAATCATTATACCAACATCAAGACAGACAGATAAGCAAGCAGAGACACTTTCCCAAAGGAGACGTGGCCAAGCTTTCACACTGCAGATTTAACACTAGTATGTATTCAAACACGGCCAACAACATACTCTAGACTACAGTGAAATGTGAAAGGTCATGGCACCACAACATACTCTCCAGACTACAGTGAAATGTGAAAGGTCATGGCACCACAACATACTCTCCAGACTACAGTGAAATGTGAAAGGTCATGGCACCACAACATACTCTCCAGACTACAGTGAAATGTGAAAGGTCATGGCACCACAACATACTCTCCAGACTACAGTGAAATGTGAAAGGTCATGGCACCACAACATACTCTCCAGACTACAGTGAAATGTGAAAGGTCATGGCACCACAACATACTCTCCAGACTACAGTGAAATGTGAAAGGTCATGGCACCACAACACACACAACAGTAAGAGAGGTGTGAGACGTACTTTCCGTCTGTGTCGGAGGCAGCAGCGTAGTGGAGCGGGGTGCAACCCCTTTTATCCAGATCGTTCACACTGGCCCCAGACCCCACCAAGGCAAACAGACACTGGTAGTTACAATTGGCTGCCGCATAATGCAGAGGACTCCTAGAAGAACGCACAGAAACCATTCAACATCAACAACAGAAACAACTTATTGGAGCTGTAAAACATTTACATTTTACATTTACGTCATTTAGCAGACACTCTTATCCAGTGCGACTTACAGGAGCAATTAGGGTTAAGTGCCTTGCTGCAGTGCACATAGACACATTTTTCACCTAGTCAGCTAGGGGATTTGAACCAGCAACCTTTCGGTTACTGACCCAACGCTCTTAACCGCTAGGCTACCTGCCGCACAATATTTCCCATAATAATTCCTATATGCCCCTATACTATATTCCCCATTATCATAAAGATCACATATGAAAGTTATTTGATGCCACAGACAGACCTTCCGAAGCTGTCCTTTATGTTGAAGTCTGCCCCTGTGTTGAGCAGCAGATTCAGACAGTCCAGGTTCCTGGTAACAAGATATCAAGTTCAGAAAGGCCCTCGTACATCTGAGCTATCAGGTGAATGGTAACAAGATATCAAGTTCAGAAAGGCTCTCGTACATCTGAGCTATCAGGTGGATGGTAACAAGATATCAAGTTCAGAAAGGCTCTCGTACATCTGAGCTATCAGGTGGATGGTAACAAGATATCAAGTTCAGAAAGGCTCTCGTACATCTGAGCTATCAGGTGGATGGTAACAAGATATCAAGTTCAGAAAGGCCCTTTCACATCTGAGCTATCAGGTGGATGGTAACAATGAGAACCTTAAAGAAAAGAGAAACCCGTACACTGCTCTTGCTAGTATCACTGTTTTTATAATGCTAATAAAAGCAATAATAAAAAGTGATACTAGCAAGAGCAGTTTGCAGGTTTCTCTTCTCTTTCAAGAAGATATAAAGACAATTTAGACCAGAGCGCAAGTCAATACCACCATGGCATGGAACCACATTATACAGAAATTATACTGCACTAATGATCTATACGATTTTTTTATACTGCTAAACAATGTGAAATGTAAGAGTGTGAATATGTGTTTGTTCTTTCTGGTGGCTTTCCAGTTCATGAACTAAATATTCCTTGGTGTAAAGCCTGGACCAGTCCACTCACCCAACAGCTGCTGCAGCATGTAAACAGGTCCTTCCAAAGTCGTCAGGGGTGTCTATATCAAAGCCTGATGAGAGGAGCTTCCGACAGCAGTCAGAGAACCCACTGAGAGCAGACAGGTGGAGGCGGAACATCCCATGGACGCCTCGCCTGCAACACATTTTTACATTTTAGACTTTAAGCAGACACTCTTATCCAGAGCGACTTACAGTTGATTCAGCTAAGATTGGAAACAGCACCACATCACAGTCCTCATTAAACCCCACAGCAGATCAACACATCAGCATGCTGCAATGCCCTGTCTATCAACCCCCCACACACCACAATGTGTTGAGCATAGTCTCCAAGCGGGAATTCGGTCAATGACAGAATTGCAGATGCATGTTGCATTTTTGCTGGAAACTGTGTGTGTTCTCACTTGGCTGTGTCAGCTCCGTTCGTGATGAGTGTATTGATGAGTAACTCATGGCCGTAGCGAGCAGAGATGTGCAGAGGTGTGTTTCCATTCTTTTCTTCACAGTCGATCTCAGCACCTACAGAACACACACACACACAGACACACACAGACACACACAGACACACACACATACACACACACAGACACACACACACGTCAACCACTTGACCCTAGAGGCCTCATGAAGCTTCATGTTCAACCACATTGCAAGTAACATTGCTCTGTGCCAGTGAATCATGGTTTGAAGACAAAAGACAATGCTGAAGAGCCTACTGGTTCATATATATTCAGTTGAGAGCATTCACAGCGACTCACCATTCTGGATGATGGCTTGAGATCTGGAGAAGCGTCCGTGGATGGCCGTCATGTGGAGGGGGGTCTTTCCATCTTTACTCTGCAGATAGAAAGACAAAGATGGTTCACACGGCAGTCTGTGCTGCTGACCACAGGCAAAATCAAACACGTATTGGAGGAGCGCTTGATGGCATTTAGTTTGCATTGTTAGGCCTATTCCATTGGTATTTGAATGTAGACCAGGGCCAAATACTAAGCCATGTGCTGCGTCAGTGTGTGCGTCCCAAATGGCACCCTATTTATAAGTACACTACTTTTTGAACCAAAGTAGTGTACTTATAAAGGGATCAGGGTGCCATTTGGGACACAGGCAGTGTCATCACGGCTCCTTGCTCTATGGGCCCCTGGTCAAAAGTAGTGCACTACATAGGGAATAGGGTGTTATTTAGTTCAGACACAGTGTTGGTCATCCGGTCTCCTCACCTTGATGTTGACGAGGGCCCCGTTGCCCACCAGCAGCTCCAGGCAGAGCGCCCCATGGCGCGAGGCGGCCGTGAAGTGGAGTGGGGCGAAACCCTTCTCGTACACCTGGTTCACGTTGGCGCCACACTCGATCAGCTCATTCACCACCACATCATGCCCGTTGTAGCATGCCACGTGGAGGGGGGTGGTACCGTACCCATTGGGCTAATTTATCTGGAGGGAGCAAGGGAGGGAAAAGAGTGGAGAGAGAGAGAGAGGGGGGGGAGAGAACAAAACAATACATTCCTGATCAGGTCACTTGGTTCTGAAAACCCCCTGGTCCAACCTCTCTCTCTTCATTACCTGGTTATGAAAACCCCCTGGTCCAACCTCTCTCTCTTCATTACTTGGTTATGAAAACCCCCTGGTCCAACCTCTCTCTCTTCATTACTTGGTTATGAAAACCCCCTGGTCCAACCTCTCTCTCTTCATTACTTGGTTATGAAAACCCCCTGGTCCAACCTCTCTCTCTTCATTACTTGGTTATGAAAACCCCCTGGTCCAACCTCTCTCTCTTCATTACTTGGTTCTGAAAACCCCCTGGTCCAACCTCTCTCTCTTCATTACTTGGTTATGAAAACCCCCTGGTCCAACCTCTCTCTCTTCATTACTTGGTTATGAAAACCCCCTGGTCCAACCTCTCTCTCTTCATTACTTGGTTCTGAAAACCCCCTGGTCCAACCTCTCTCTCTTCATTACTTGGTTCTGAAAACCCCCTGGTCCAACCTCTCTCTCTTCATTACTTGGTTATGAAAACCCCCTGGTCCAACCTCTCTCTCTTCATTACTTGGTTATGAAAACCCCCTGGTCCAACCTCTCTCTCTTCATTACTTGGTTATGAAAACCCCCTGGTCCAACCTCTCTCTCTTCATTACTTGGTTCTGAAAAACCCCTGGTCCAACCTCTCTCTCTTCATTACTTGGTTATGAAAACCCCCTGGTCCAACCTCTCTCTCTTCATTACTTGGTTCTGAAAAACCCCTGGTCCAACCTCTCTCTCTTCATTACTTGGTTATGAAAACCCCCTGGTCCAACCTCTCTCTCTTCATTACTTGGTTCTGAAAACCCCCTGGTCCAACCTCTCTCTCTTCATTACTTGGTTATGAAAACCCCCTGGTCCAACCTCTCTCTCTTCATTACTTGGTTCTGAAACCCCCCTGGTCCAACCTCTCTCTCTTCATTACTTGGTTATGAAAACCCCCTGGTCCAACCTCTCTCTCTTCATCACTTGGTTATGAAAACCCCTTGGTCCAACCTCTCTCTCTTCATTACTAAGCTAGCTAGCTAACTCACCTCCTGGATTAGCTGGTGAGTTGCTAATAGCAACGGTTGCAACTAAAAACAATATCCTTTTAGCCAGCTACATTCGTTCGCAGCGACGCCGTTTTTCAAACAAAGTCAACACAGTAGCCATTGCTAGCCAGCCAACACTACCAGCAGGCTGTGGTAGCTAAATACAATATCTTTGTGCTAGCTACCCAACGTTTAATCGTTGCTGCGTTATGAAAGGTAAGCTTGGCTTCTTATATGGTGTTGAGTTAAGCTTAAACCATGTATTTAGATTGTAGGTAGGTATTGTAGTTTGGTATTATAGGTAGCTTACTCAGGTAGTTATTGAAGGTTATTGTAGGTAATTATTGTAGGTAAGGACTGTATTCGGCGGACTCCGGCGAAGCACGAGGCTAGCCTACCCACTACTTGGACCAACAAAGCTAGCTAGCTAGCTAGCGGGTAGCTACTGGTAACTCTTTGCAACTATGGTTAATTGTTTCCAATGTTATTTCATGGTTAAGAGTGCCTGTGATTGAGCCAGCTAGCTGCTACCATTCAGCTGTTTTTCTAACCTCATCCGAGGCATTAACGTTAGGTGGTTGGTAGCTGCTGTACTTAATTATAGCTACTGATAACAGTCTGCTGTAGTTTACAACAATTCTAATTTCTAAAGTGGAAGTTGGGAGAGTTTTACTCGGGTGGTTCAGTGAAACAATTATAGTTTCTGAGGTGGAAGTTGGGAGAGTTATATATATATTTTTTTTTTTGGTGAGGGAGGCCTGCTCTCTCCTTTCCCTGATGTTTAGTTCATTTCATCCCGATCTCCTCTGCATTATTGTAGCCATCTGCTGCAGCCTGTCAACTATGCCTCTGCCTATCCCTGTTCTCTCCTCTCCGCACAGGCTACACAAACGCCCCACACCGCGTGGCTGCTGCCTCTCTAACCTGGTGGTCCCTGCACGCACCACACACCTCAGGCAGCCTCTGGAACTGCCGTTCTGCCGCCAACAAGGCTGACTTCATCCCAGCCTATGCCACCCTCCAGTCCCTCGACTTCCTGGCACTGACGGAAACATGGATTACCACTGAAAACACTGCTACTCCTACTGCCCTCTCCTCGTCTGACCATGTGTTCTCGCATACCCCGAGAGCATCTGGTCAGAGGGGTGGTGGCACAGGAATCCTCATCTCTCCCAAGTGGTCATTCTCAATTTTTCCCCTAACCCATCTGTCTATCTCCTCATTTGAATTCCACGCTGTCACAGTCACTAGCCCATTTAAGCTTAATATCCTTGTCATCTATCGCCCTCCAGGTTCCCTTGGAGAGTTCATCAATGAGCTTGACGCCTTGATAAGTTCCTTTCCTGAGGATGGCTCACCCTTCACAGTTTTGGGGGATTTCAACCTCCCCACGTCTACATTTGACTCATTTCTCTCTGCCTCCTTCTTTCCACTCCTCTCCTCTTTTGACCTCACCCTCTCACCATCCCCCCCCACTCACAAGGCAGGCAATACGCTTGACTTCATCTTTACTAGATGTTGCTCTTCTACTAATCTCACTGCAACTCCCCTCCATGTCTCCGACCACTACTTTGTATCCTTTTCTCTCTCGCTCTCCTCCAACACTACTCACTCTGCCCCTACACAGATGGTAACGCGCCGCCGCAACCTTCACTCTCTCTCTCCCACTACTCTCTCCTCTTCCATCCTATCATCTCTTCCCTCTGCTCAATCCTTCTCCCTCCAATCTCCTGATTCTGCCTCCTCAACCCTCCTCTCCTCCCTTTCTGCATCCTTTGACTCCCTGTGTCCCCTATCCTCCCGGCCGGCTCGGTCCTCCCCTCCAGCTCTGTGGCTTGATGACTCATTGCGAGCTCACAGAACAGAGCTCCGGGCAGCTGAGCGGAAATGGAAGAAAACTAGACTCCCTGCCGACCTGGCATCTTTTCACTCCCTCCTCTCTACATTTTCTTCATCTGTTTCTGCTGCTAAGGCCACTTTCTACCACTCTAAATTCCAAGCATCTGCCTCTAACCCTAGGAAGCTCTTTGCCACATTCTCCTCACTGCTGAATCCCCCCCCCTCTCTGTGGATGACTTTGTCAACCACTTTGAAAAAAAGGTTGACGACATCCGATCCTCGTTTGTTAAGTCTAATGACACTGCTGGTCCTGCTCACACTGCCCTACCCTATGCTTTCACTTCTTTCTCCCCTCTCTCTCCAGATAAAATCTTGCGACTAGTGACTGCAGGCCGCCCAACAACCTGCCCGCTTGACCCCATCCCCTCCTCTCTTCTCCAGACCATCTCCGGTGACCTTCTCCCCTACCTCACCTCGCTGATCAACTCATCCTTGACCGCTGGCCATGTCCCTTCCGTCTTCAAGAGAGCGAGAGTTGCACCCCTTCTCAAAAAACCAACACTCGATCCCACTGATGTCAACAACTACAGACCAGTATCCCTTCTTTCTTTTCTTTCCAAAACTATTGAGCGTGCCGTCTTTAGCCAACTCTCTTGCTATCTCTCTCAGAATGACCTTCTTGATCCAAACCAGTCAGGTTTCAGGACTGGTCATTCAACTGAGACTGCTCTTCTCTGTGTCACGGAGGCTCTCCGCACTGCTAAAGCTAACTCTCTCTCCTCTGCTCTTGTCCTTCTAGACCTGTCTGCTGCCTTTGATACAGTGAACCATCAGATCCTCCTCTCCACCCTCTCCGAGCTGGGCATCTCCGGCGCGGCTCACTCCTGGATTGCGTCCTACCTGACCGGTCGCTCCTACCAAGTGGCGTGGCGAGAAGCTGTCTCCGCACCACGTGCTCTCACCACTGGTGTCCCCCAGGGCTCAGTTCTAGGCCCTCTCCTTTTCTCCCTATACACCAAGTCACTTGGCTCTGTCATATCCTCACATGGCCTCTCCTATCATTGCTACGCTGACGATACACAACTAATCTTCTCCTTTCCCCCTTCTGATAACCAGGTGGCGAATCGCATCTCTGCATGTCTGGCCGACATATCAGTATGGATGACGGATCACCACCTCAAGCTGAACCCTGGCAAGACGGAGCTGCTCTTCCTCCCGGGGAAGGACTGCCCGTTCCATGATCTCGCATTCACGGTTGACAACTCCGTTGTGTCCTCCTCCCAGAGTGCGAAGAGCCTTGGCGTGACCCTGGACAACACCCTGTCGTTCTCCGCCAACATCAAGGCGGTGACCCGATCCTGCAGGTTCATGCTCTACAACATTCGGAGAGTACGACCCTGCCTTACACAGGAAGCGGCACAGGTCCTAATCCAGGCACTTGTCATCTCCCGTCTGGATTACTGCAACTCGCTGTTGGCTGGGCTCCCTGCCTGTGCCATTAAACCCCTACAACTCATCCAGAATGCCGCAGCCCGTCTGGTGTTCAACCTTCCCAAGTTCTCTCACGTCACCCCCCTCCTCCGCACACTCCACTGGCTTCCAGTTGAAGCTCGCATCCGTTACAAGACCATGGTGCTTGCCTATGGAGCAGTGAGGGGAACGGCACCTCCGTACCTTCAGGCTCTGATCAGTCCTTACACCCAGGCGAGGGCATTGCGTTCATCCACCTCTGGCCTGCTGGCTCCCCTTCCTCTGCGGAAGCATAGTTCCCGCTCAGCCCAGTCAAAGCTGTTCGCTGCTCTGGCACCCCAATGGTGGAACAAGCTCCCTCACGACGCCAGGACAGCGGAGTCACTCACCACCTTCCGGAGACATTTGAAACCCCACCTCTTTAAGGAACACCTGGGATAGGATAAAGTAATCCTTCTACCCCCACCCCCCCCCAAAAAAAAAAAAAAAAAAAAAAGTATAATTGTAAAGTGGTTATCCCACTGGCTATAGGGTGTTTGTAGTCGCTCTGGATAAGAGCATCTGCTAAATGACGTAAATGTGCCCTTGAGCAAGGCACTTAACCCTAATTGCTCCTGTAAGTCGCTCTGGATAAGAGCGTCTGCTAAATGACTAAAATGTAAATGTAAATTACTTGGTTCTGAAAACCCCCTGGTCCAACCTCTCTCTCTTCATTACTTGGTTATGAAAACCCCCTGGTCCAACCTCTCTCTCTTCATTACTTGGTTATGAAAACCCCCTGGTCCAACCTCTCTCTCTTCATTACCTGGTTATGAAAACCCCCTGGTCCAACCTCTCTCTCTTCATTACTTGGTTCTGAAAACCCCCTGGTCCAACCTCTCTCTCTTCATTACTTGGTTATGAAAACCCCCTGGTCCAACCTCTCTCTCTTCATTACTTGGTTATGAAAACCCCCTGGTCCAACCTCTCTCTCTTCATTACTTGGTTATGAAAACCCCCTGGTCCAAATCACTGGCTCTAACCTCTCTCTCTTCATTACTATTATGAAAACCCCCTACACATTTGAATGCGTGTTGACTCACATCCACACCAAGGTCCAGGAGGTACTTGACCACACTGATCATTCCACTGGAGGCTGCAGAGTGGAGAGGGGTGTAGGCCTTCTTGTTTTTACAGGACACCTCTGATCCATGAGAGGCCAGCAGTTTCACCACCTCAATGTGCCCTATGGTAGAGAGAGAGGGGGAGGGATAAATAGAGAGAGAGAGAGAGAGAGAGAGAGAGAGAGAGAGAGAGAGAGAGAGAGAGAGAGAGAGAGAGAGAGAGAGAGAGAGAGAGAGAGAGAGGGAGGGAGATAGTAAGGGGGTTAAGAGAGAAACAGAGATACAAACACAGAGAGATAGGCAGAGAGAGGGAGAGATAGATTAGTTTACAGTGGTACACAGCACCATAAGCAACACCTACATCATGTTAGTACAACTGAAAACATCTAATCAACCTACTTAGTACATGATTCTGACATAATAACACACTAGACGTGGCTCATACAGCTGAGCTGTGAGACTAACACACAGTCCATTCATTCATTCATTCATTGGTATAAAGGACATTAGTCAGAATGTAAATGATGTGGTAAACTCATCACCCATGTAAGCAGCCCAGTGGATTGCTCGGCGATCCTTCTTGTCAAAGGCATTAATGTTGGCTCCTCTGGAGAGAAGCAGCCTCACCATCTAACAGGGAGAGGAGAGAGAAACAAAACACAGGTTGAGGAAAACTAAACAGCAAAATCCGCTAAATCTGGCTTCAAAGCCTTCCCTTTAAAATTATATATTTTGTATTCACAATGAATGAAAGATAACATGTAAAGACATGGTACATTTCTCCCCTTTTAGTCCCCCTTTGACCTCCCCCTCCCCCCAGAATGCCTCCAAACACATTTAAAAAGAAAGGGAAAGTAATTGAGTTACATGTCAGAAAACAAAACAAAAGTATACAACAACGTTACTTCAAGCAAAAATGTAATAGCCTAACAATTTCAGGTGATTAAGTGATTTTATAGGCCTATATAGCAGTAATCTCAAGGTGGGGCCAAGAGTACTAATCTGGAGGAAGTGTTTGGAGCTGTTCAAAATAGGATATCATCGGGTCCCAGGAGGAATAAAATGAGTTGGTTGACCCTCGAATGGTAACTTCATTTTTTCTCATTTTAGGAACAGCTTCAGATCTTTGAGCCAAAGAGAGGCTAAGGGAGGATTGATAGATTTCCAATCCAATAAAATCCTTCTGCGGGCTAACATGGAGGCAAAGGCAATGGCATCTAGCTGTCTATTGGTCAGAGAAGGATTGTTGTTTGGTACTCCAAAAATAGCAATTTCTGCACTAGGCTGCAACTTTATATCAAATGCTTCAGAAAGGGTTTTAAATAGTGGACAAATAATCTGCCAGACGGGGACAGGACCAGAACATGTGGGTCAAGTCCGCCAAGGAGCTTTTACACCTGTCACATGTACCATCAATATTTGGGTAGAATTTGGACAATCTGGCCTTACTGAAATGGATACGGTAAAGTACCTTAAACTGTATAAGGCTGAGCCGGGCACAAGAGGAGCTTCCATTTACCCTCAGTAAGGCATTTCACACTCAGATCGGATTTTATTAAAAGCCTCCTCTGAACAAACTCAAGCATACAACTAGGGCTGTGATGGTCATGGAACTTCAGGTGTCGGTGATTGGCGTGTCTTATGTACGTGGTCATCGACAAAACTGACAGCTGACAGGGGGGCGGGACGGACATTAGCAAAGGAAAACATTAGCGCGTTTAGGCCAGTCTTGCTCTCAAGTTTGGGGAAGCTAATTTTCTCCATGAAAAATATCAAGCATTCCATGCATCATCACATTTGCAAACTTATTTAAAAAAAAAAAAATTGTTCACCTTTATTTAACCAGGTAAGCCAGTTGAGAACAAGTTCTCATTTACAACTGCGACCTGGCCAAGATAAAGCAAAGCAGTGCGATAAAAACAACACAGAGTTACATTTGGGGTAAAAAAACATAAAGTCAAAAATACAACAGAAAATATATATACAGTGTGTGCAAATGTAGCAAGTTATGGAGGTAAGGCAATAAATAGGCTATAGTGCAAAATAATTACAATAGTATTAACACTGGAATGCTAGATGTGCAAGAGATTATGTGCAAATAGAGATACCGGGGTGCAAAAGAGCAAAATAAATAACAATATAGGGATGAGGTAGTTGGGTGGGCTAATTTCAGATGGGCTGTGTACAGGTGCAGTGATCGGTAAGGTGCTCTGACAACTGATGCTTAAAGTTAGTGAGGGAGATAAGAGTCTCCAGCTTCAGAGATTTTTGCAATTCGTTCCAGTCATTGGCAGCAGAGAACTGGAAGGAATGGCGGCCAAAGGAGGTGTTGGCTTTGGGAATGACCAGTGAGATATACCTGCTGGAGCGCAGACTACGGGTGGGTGCTGCTATGGTGACCAATGAGCTAAGATAAGGCGGGGATTTGCCTAGCAGTGATTTATAGATGGCCTGGAGCCAGTGGGTTTGACGACGAACATGTAGTGAGGACCAGCCAACAAGAGCGTACAGGTCACAGTGGTGGGTAGTGTATGGGGCTTTGGAGACAAAACGGATGGCACTGTGATAGACTACATCCAGTTTGCTGAGTAGAGTGTTGGAGGCTATTTTGTAAATGACATCGCCGAAGTCAAGGATCGGTAGGATAGTCAGTTTTACGAGGGCATGTTTGGCAGCATGAGTGAAGGAGGCTTTGTTTGCGAAATAGGAAGCCGATTCTAGATTTAACTTTGGATTGGAGATTCTTTATGTGAGTCTGGAAGGAGAGTTTACAGTCTAAACAGACACCTAGGTATTTGTAGTTGTCCACATACTCTAGGTCATACCCGTCGAGAGTGGTGATTCTAGTCGGGTGGGCGGGTGCCAGCAGCGTTCGATTGAAAAGCATACATTTAGTTTTACTAGTGTTTAAGAGCAGTTGGAGGCTACTGAAGGAGTGTTGTATGGCATTGAAGCTCGTTTGGAGGTTTGTTAACACAGTGTCCAATGAAGGGCCAGATGTATACAAAATGGTGTCGTCTGCGTAGAGGTGGATCTGAGAGTCACCAGCAGCAAGAGCGACATCATTGATATACACGGAGAAAAGTGTCGGCCCAAGAATTGAACCCTGTGGCACCCCCATAGAGACTGCCATAGGTCCAGACAACAGGCCCTCCGATTTGACACACTGAACTCTATCTGAGAAGTAGTTGGTGAACCAGGCGAGGCAGTCATTTGAGAAACCAAGGCTATTTAGTCTGCCAATAAGAATGCGGTGGTTGACAGAGTCGAAAGCCTTGGCCAGGTCGATGAAGACGGCTGCACAGTACTGTCTATTATCAATTGCGGTTATAATATCGTTTAGGACCTTGAGCGTGGCTGAAGTGCACCCATGACCAGCTCGGAACTTATGTAAAATAGCTGACTATTCCTAATGTGATTAGTAAATTGGATAGTCATAATTTAGGCTAATAATATAACTCAATCACAGGCTGTTCAATGCAGCGGGTGGTGGAGTAGGTTTCTTTTCACTGAAAAATGTGGCCTTTTATTATTTTAAAATCACGCAATTCTACTACACTTTATATGACTAGAGAGATTAGCAGAATCTTTTTCAACACGACTTTCAAGTGGCACTGACCCAGTGATAAAGACAGTGAATATGCACACTCACCGGGGATATAGCCGATGCCAATAATACTGTTCCCTCAATTAAGTTGAGGATTTTGATCATTAAAAAGACATTAGTATTTTCATCTTCTTCTCTTTGAAGCAATAAGCCAATTGCTTTCCAAACTGTTTTCCCTCCATTGTATTTTGAAAAATTGCGATATGCCTGGTTGAGCCTCTCTTTCACTGACATTCACAACTCAACAGTCATCTATTTGGAAGCCTATTCGCCGCACCCGCTGCCTTCCGACAGGCTACGCGATTTAAAACAATCCAGAAGAAGCTAATGATCATGCTTTCTGGTATAGTATACACACGTAACATGTAGGATTCCCAGAATATGTTCTATATTCTCATTATTAACTCATTATAATCAGTGGTTTAATTAGAGTATGATTGGCTAAATAAAACAATGGGCCTATGGTAATGCAACATTAAGTGATTCAAGGAAACTAGCCTATTTTGTTTGTTTATTTGCTCGGGCATCTGAATTACAATTATTCATGAACAATAATTTTGCATAGCTTATTCTTTTAACATTGAATAGCCTATAAATGGTTATTACAGCTTAGTTATTAAAACTTCATTTCTCACAAGAATGAGGTTGTGAATTGGGAGGTTCAGCTCGGTCTGGGCCTTACTAGGTCCCTCTTTTAAATCGCCAGCTCTGCTAAAAAGTGCCCACCAGAGTTCTACATAGGCCTAGAACACGGCCTGTGCTCTGGCTTCACATTGATGGTGACAGCGAGATGGAGATTGTGGCCAAAGCAATTTAGCCAAGGCCAGTTCAGTTGCCTCACTTCAGCCACAATGTTGGCCCTGTTGTCTGTGGCGATACAGGACATTAGATTTTCGTCAAGGGCCCAGTCAAGGAATTCCGGAATGTAGGTTGTTTCCAAACAGTTGGATTTCAGTGTCCAGTCTTTCGTCAGATAGTGCACTGTTAGGTTCATGTAAGGAGTCATATTTACACTTGACCACATGTCCATATTCAGTGCAAAAATAAACAAATCTACGTCCTTTAGCTCTGCCTTGTCACGGTGCTGTGTATGGGTGTGGTGTAGAATCAGGCGCAGGCAGCAGAGGGTAAGTCCAACAAGACTTTACTGAGCACGAAAATTAATCCAAAACAGCCCGGAGGCAAAAGACGCACACAGGCGTAAAATACAAGCGCACACACAGGTGCGTAAATCTCTCCTCACAAAACGAGGAGGAAGCTCAGGAAAAATAGCGTACCGACACGGGTAGCGCAACCACGACACGAACAATCACACACAACACAAACCTAACAACAAGGAAACTAAATAGGGTGCTAAATGAGACCTAACACAAAACAGGTGTGACTAACAGACAAAACCAAACAAACAAGAAACATCGAGCGGTGGCAGCTAGAACTCCGGAGACGACGACCGGCGAAACCTGCCCGAACAAGGAGGAGGAGCCGCCTCGGCCGAAACCGTGACATGCCTGAACCTCCCCCTTCACCTTGTTGAACAAGGTAGGGACCGCTGTTTGAGACAAATACTTTCTCCCCGGTAACTCGTATAGTCTGTCAAATTTCCAGAGCATTTATTTGAAGGCGGGTTTCTCCACCGTTCGTAAAGGCACCATTCCTATGACTAAATAACGAGTTCCAGTGTCTGGCAGTGCTCGCCACTTATCGGTGTCCCGTTTGTGGTGCTGGAATTCTTAGTAGGTAGCCTATGGGTTTTGCGCATATTCTGCAAACAGGCTGGCCAAGTCATCTGGTTCTCCATCGTCGTTAGGTGTGAAACTGAAATGTGCCCAAACAGGTTGTTATGTTTTTTTTTTTGCTATGAGAGCCATCTTTTTCACCTCACTCCTCTGATCTACTGTAACAATGAAAAAGGTCAGAGGTGAAGGTCAGAGGTCAGAGGCTACCCACCCACCCCCAGCCTGTAGGCTATAGATCTAGAGGTACTATAGTTACCCCCGGTCCCCACTTTTCACCTCAACCCCCCCCCTCCCCCTCTTCAATTAACCTGAATTGACCTTCAAAGATTCTCTCCTATTCGCGCATAGAGCAGATTTGGTGATTGCGGTGCATCAAAAGATAGTCCATCTATTAAACTGTCTATATCTCCTCCAACTAAGTCAGCAAAACAATACCATATAATCAATAGTTAACACTCCCGCTATGGATAAAGTATATCTACATTAAAATAAAGGTGATAAAACATTTTATGGAGAGAAAATCATACTTCTTTTTGGTTTTGACGGTAATTTTATTTTCATGGTGTTCTTCATCCAAAACCGTCAATGTCACGGTTATCCAATTACCGTCACAGCCCTACATTCAACCATTGTAAGTAATCGGATGCACAGTAAGCTCAACATGGGGATAGGACAGGTATAAAGTGTAGACTACAGTGTGTAATCATGTCCATGCTAATTGCTAACCTCCTGGTGTCCACTGAAGGCTGCATGGTGCAGCGCCGTGCGCCCGGCCCGGTCTGACACGTTCACGTTGCTGAGGAGAGGGACCAGGGCCTCGGCACAGCGGACTGCCTTATTGGCCGCAGCGATGTGGAGCGGCGTTTGCCAGTTCTTGTCCCTGGCGTTCACATCAGCAGAGTGTTTCAATAACACCTGGACAGCCTCCTACAGGAACACAGTTCAAATAATAATAATAATATGCCATTAACAGACGCTTTTATCCAAAGCAACTTACAGTCGTGCGTGCATACATTTTTGTGTATGGGTGGTCCCGGGGATCGAACCCACTACCTTGGCGTTACAAGCGCCGTGCTCTACCAGCTGAGCTACAGAGGACCACAGTCCAAAGTCGAACAAATCATGTTCAACTTTGTTTAAAGTGCATTTAAAAATCACAACACACTTAACAGTCAAACACATATGCACAGGAGTGTGTGTGAGGGCTGACAGTATCACTACACGTACCTCACTGCAGGAAGCCAAGGCCCGGTGCAGAGGAGTGAGCCACTTGTTGTCTTTGGCATTTACTCTGGCTCCTGGGACACAGACAGAAAAACAGGTGACAGACCGACAGGGGGACAGACCGACAGGGGACACATTCAGTGCCTAACAACACACTATACAATACAAGTAAAATGATATACAACATAATTCTGACAAAATAAATGACATACCTGTACACGAAGAGACAACACACAATAGCTTAGCCCTTGGTCCAGCCACAGCTCTCGGGCACCTGCGTGAGCACATAGAAACTCACTGTCTAATCAGAGACTTCAACACATTAGTTCCCACAATGACTTCATCAACCTGCCCATCAACAATAAGCACTGGGACTACATAACAGAAGCCATAAAGTTGCATTTTTAAGTCACACATGCCCACTGGGCTAGTTTGTTCCCACCACAACCCACCAGGATGATGTCTGAAGGAGCTAGAAAGTTCCCCTCTACCACTCCTGCCTCCCTCAACTGAGGTACAATATCTGCGCGCAGAGTAGTAGCCATGGACCCACTATCTAACATCCCCTTCAGCTCAACTTTATCCTGTACTAGCACAGTGGTGTAAAACAAACTGTCATTCTGAGTAATTCTCATTGTGTTCTGAAAAATGACTGTGTTGTTCTTGGGTACTGACTCACAAAAGTAAGAATAAACAGATTGGATATCATCATCAGTGGAGGAAAAATAAGAATGCCCCACATTGCCCTCCTCAGAACGGAGGCTTTCTAGTTTTCCTGAGACCTGCCAGTCTGTCCACATCCAGGGTTCTGTCGCTGCCCAGCCTCACTACAGTCAAAGCTCATGTGGCCCGGAGAAAAGCACTTGACGCACAGCTGGTGCATCTGACAGTGAGCTTTGGTCCAGTGATTAGTGCTTCCACAGTCAGCGCACTCATGCTGACGTTTGTGGAACTGTTTACGGGGCCCTCTACATTTAACATGTTTAAGTCATTTAGCAGACGCTTTTATCCCGAGCGACTTACAGTTAGTGCATACGTTATTTTTATTTTTTCATACCCCCCGTGGGAATCGAACCCACAACCCTGGCGTTGCAAACACCATGCACTACGAACTGAGCCGGCCATTCCCTCCACTACCCTAGGCGACGCTGGTCCAATTGTGCGCCGCCCCATGGGTCTCCCGGTCGCGGCCGGCTACGACAGAGCCTGGATTCAAACCAGGATCTCTAGTGGCACAGCTAGCACTGCGATGTAGTGCATTAGACCACTGTGCCACTCACAGACTGAGTATTGCTGAGTATTGCTGACCAGAGCCTTCTCTAACAAAGTCAAAATTGTATTTAATGTCCCACCCTCAGATACAGATGATGCCTGGTCTGGTTCACGGCCACATTGAGAAAAAGATGACACATTAGGTATTTTCACAGGACCCACTCCCTCCTGAGGGCAGTCAAAAACAGCAGCAACCTGCTGTGAAAGTTGTGTTCTACATGCTTTACGTTCCCTTAACAGTTCATCCAACCGATCCTGTACCTCACTGGCTGTCCAGTCACGAATGGGTTTGCTCTTGAACACTTGGGCCAACTCTTTATCAGGACAGTTCCGTACAAACATGACTGCCAACTCTGAGCACTGATTGGGTAAGGTCCTGCCCTCACTCACAAGGTACTGTTCGGCTGCCTCTGCAGCTTTGTTAAGACTAATCCAGAAATCTATTGGACCCTCATTAGCATATGGTTTGATTGAATAGAAATCAGCTAATGGCATACCTGAGCAGACAGTATCCCCAAAGTGTTGCTTGAAAACACTGAACACCGCCTTAACATCTGTGACAAGGTTGTTACGCTTCCAGACTTTGGTCACATCACGTGCCCTCCCCATGAGCCTAGACATCACCTCCCCAACATTCCCAGACCCAGTGTAACCCCTCTTCTCTAGGTAGACTTCCATTAACTCCTCCCACTCCAGGACAGAGTACTTATCTGAGCCATCACCCCTAAAAAGAGGTGGAGCACTAACATCTGACTTCACAACCAGATTCAGCTTGGACGCATCAATAAAGGTTGACCCACACTGCTCAGGCAGGGGAAACTGCTGGGGTTGGTGAGGGGGACGGGCAGGAGAAAGACTTGAAACCCCAGGCTGCAGTAAACTCGCTCTGATAGATTCTCCTATCTCTGAACCAATCTGCTTAATAAGGTCACTAAGCTGACTCGGAGGCGTCCCATTATCACCGAGTACTGTGGATGATGGTACATCAAAAGACAGAGGTGGGATACCCTGGTCAGGTGGAACAAACAGCCTACCCCTCCCAGTGCTTGCAAACTCAGGACTAGCAAACGCTCTACTCCCAGGAGCTGAATGTACAATTGGTGTAAATGGAAGGACACCCCTCCCTCTACCCACACTAAAATCCACAGCATAACACGTCTTATGGATTTGAGAATCTTCCATGGCTCAACAGAGCACTAAAATACAATGTAATTTAGTGCATTCAAATACCAAAAAAAATTAATGCAATAAACAAATTCATCCAAAACATACAAATAAGCACGAATACCTGTATCTAATGAATATGCTACATTCACTTTAACTGTTTACAGTATATATTCACTTACAGTAAGCCATCAACAAATTCACATGCGCAGGTCGTGCACCTCATCCACATGCACAGCTCCGGCGGTCGGCTTGCCACAGGACACTGCCACAACTGGAATTCTGATGGTTGGATAATTTTTATTCGACCTGCACACGAAGAGACAACACACAATATGTTAGCTCTTGGTGCAGCCACAGCTCTCGGGCACCTTGCTAGTTGAAGGTCAGGCAAAAATGAACAGGTGCTGCATGCACACATTCAGTGCCTAACAACACACTATACAATACAAGTAAAATGATATACAACATAATTCTGACAAAATAAATGACATACCTGTACACGAAGAGACAACACACAATAGCTTAGCCCTTGGTGCAGCCACAGCTCTCGGGCACCTGCGTGAGCACATAGAAACTCACTCAAACACTGACCCAAATACTCCCGAGTTACAATAGGTACCCTAATTAGCGAGCTCGGTGAAAGTTGTTAACATACATCTTTATATTGTCCACATTGTAACAAAACCTGTAGTTGCGTAACAGCACTTTGTGTAACTTTACCACAGTTTTATATCGACAAATTACGGCGCCAAGGACAACATACCTTGCTAGTTGAAGGTCAGGCAAAAGAGAACAATAAGAGGGTACATAAATACAGATAACCCGCGATGGACCAAACCAAAATATACACAACTTTTACAATTAGGTGTATTTGCAATATAGATACATAAAAATGTTTGTACACCAAAAAATAACATTAGCTATGCAGCTGTAATTAAATAAAGAAACCACATTGAATTATTATTATTATTAACTTATTAACATCCCCTCTTGACCTGGCCTACTTGAACTGTCCTTGTGTGCAATTTGGTGCATAATCTAGGGGAACAACATCACACTACTACACATATAATTCAAGTCATACCTTTATTGTCATTCATGCTCTTATTTTTAACCTAGTAGTTTTGCAAAAGTGTAACCTGCGTCAATTCTAGGAAATATTGGAATAACGTGCTTAAGAGGAGCCCTGACACGCACAACAGGATAACACAACTACCACATTTTCAATTGACAATCATTGATTTAAATGGATGTGGTCAATAGATTTGTATAGGCATATATACTAATTTAATTTAACTTGTAAGCCAAGGTTGGATTAGTAGGTCTATGCAACATGCACCTGGATAACCGCGTCATGAATCGGAACGGGCTCCAACGTCCTCATATACACATTATGACAAAATAAAGATCTTAATATTTCACGAAATAAAGACATAGAAGAAAACAGGTTCTAGAAACTCAATTTCTCCATGGCAATAGAATGTAAACATGTAAATTGCGCCAAACATATCCAAATATCGCCTACAACTCAATTCTCAGCGCAGCATATTGGACGACTCCACAGGCATTGATCATTCGCGACTTTAAGTCATTCCTGTTATCTCTAGAGCATCCCGTATATTTATAGCGCTGCATTTCGTCCCCCTCTGACCATGGATAGGGTTGGGAGCATTCCTGAGTTCACTTATGGTCCCACTAAGGTAATCTTAGGAGATATTCCTTTTGGCATACTGTAAATGCCTGTGCATAATGTACCTAATAAAGCATAATTGTTTTAATTATCTTCAAAGGAATTCTGTAGAAGCAGCCTTTATTTTCAGACTCTGCAGGCCTGCTGGGAGGAAGCATATTACAATAAACAGGTAAGATTCATCCCACAAAAAAAGTAACCACAGAAAAAAAGAGATAGATTTAATCCCAAAACAAGAGTTTTATTTCAAGACAGTTTAGAGAAGATGGTCATAAGAGTTTTTAATATGACTTGCAAATTGTGAGACATGAGCAGTTGTGAAATGAGGCCCTTCTGAAAGCACATTATATGGTCTTTAGTGGCACGGTCTCACACCTTACCTCATCTTGCAGAAGAAGTTCATGGTCCACTATCTGCTGCTCCAGAGTCGAGGCCAGGTCTCGCCCCATGTCACCATGGAGCACATGAGCGACTGGCTGGTGTCTCAGGGCAAAAAATCCCTTAGGGAGAGGTGAGTTCCACGTCAGCTCTCACCTTCACTGCCATTCTCTGTCACCAGCAGCACTCCAGGAGGTGTGGGTAAAATAAACAACAGATCAATAGGAAGCCAGGAAAGTTGAAATGCTTTGTGTTTTATTTGAAGGGTGTGGAAGGAAACCCTGGAGGAGGGGAACGAACTCGCTCGGCTGGTAAGAGAATGAGAGTTAGAGACTTAGACTATCAGTCAGTGAGCTCCTTTCTAGCCTTTCAACAACTAGTCAGTACAGCAGAATATATCTGTTGTGAAATTACACTAATGGGACTTCCTGTTTCCTACGGCAGACCTGGGAAGTAAACACCTGCCTAAAAATGATTGACATGGAGCACAAGGCTGTCTGCAAGCTCCGCCGCTCTATGCACACCACCTCTCCAGCTGGCGCTGACATGTGAGTTCCATGTATTGCCCTGCATACAGCTTGCTCCATTCATCTACACATCTGGAGCTATGCAGAAAATAACTAGGGCAGTGTTCTCTGTGTGAACATTGCACATCGTTTAGCGTTCTCTGCTGCTTTTTGTTGATTTCAGCGACCCCAAGGTCCACATCATCGTGGAGAGAGCTGTGAGGAGCATTCTGGACAAGCTGTCCAATAAGACCTGTAGCAACCTGCTCAGCCCATCCCAGGTGGTGGTGGAGCTGGTGCCCAGGATCCTCCTGGCCCTGTGGCTTCAGCCAGAGGAAGGCCATTCAGATCACCCCATCCTCCTAAGCGGGATGGCTGTGAGTATGGTGGTGGCCGTAGGGGAGAAGCTCTCCAACACGTTGAAGGCCTCTTCTCCTCACACCCCTTTCTCCCGGGCTGCTGCTTTTGACTCTGTGAGGTCGATCCTCGGGAGAATCAGCCAGTCCTTCTCCCTGGATGACCTCAAGACCCCTTTTTTTATGAGCTCTGTCTGTGCCTTTGTGGCGGACGAGGTGAAAAGCTACTTCCAGCCTACTGCAGACACCCTGCGAGTTCCCCCTGTCCTAGTGGTGGCCTTCTCCGCCACACTACCAGCTGATATCCAAGCAGGTGAGTAGCACTCATAGAAAGCACTCTGACAGATGCCTTTTGTCATGACATCCTGGTGCCTTGTAGTAGTAGAGCCAATCAGGATTTTAATTGTCACCCCTAACACAGATGCAGACCAGGCTTCTTCCCAGCTGGAGGTTGTGGAAATCCCCCATAACACAGAGGCAGACCCAGCTTCTTCCCACCCGGAGGTTGTGGACATCACCCCTAACACAGAGAAAGACCCGGCTTCTGCCCACCTGGAGGTTGAGGGATTCACCCCTAACACAGAGTTTGACCCAGCTTCTCCCCACCTAGATGTTGTTGACATCACCCGTAGCAGAGAGGAAGACCCGGCTTCTTCCCACATAGTGGTTTTGGACATCACCCCTAACACAGAGGCACACCTGGCTTCTTCCCACCTGGAGGTTGCTGACAAAACCCGTAGCACAGAGGCAGACCCAGTATCTTACCACCTGGAAGTTGAGGACATCACCCCTAACACAGAGGCACACCTGGCTTCTTCCCATCAGGAGCTTGTGGACATCACCCCAAACACAGAGGCAGACCCGGGTTCTTCCCACCTAGAGATTGCGGTCATCAACCCTAACAAAGAGGCACACCTGGCTTCTTCCCACATGGAGGTTGTGAACGTCACCCCTAACACAGAGGCTGAGACGGCTTCTACCCACCTGAAGTTTGTGGACATCACCCCTAACACAGAGTCAGACCCTGCTTCTTCCCACCGTATGGTTGTTGACATCACCCATAACTCAGAGGCAGACCCAGCATCTTCCCACCTGGAGGTTGTGGACATCACCCCTAACACAGAGGCAGACCCGGCTTCTTCTCACCTGGAGGTTGTGGACATCACCCCTAACAAAGAGGCACACCTTGCTTCTTCCCACCTGGAGGTTGTGGACATCACCCCTAACAAAGAGGCACACCTGGCTTCTTCCCACAAGGAGCTTGTGGACATCACCCCTAACACAGAGGCTGAGACGGCTTCTACCCACCTGAAGTTTGTGGTCATCACCCCTAACACAGAGTTAGACCCGGCTTCTTCCTATCAGGAGGTTGTGGAAACCACCCCTAACACAGAGACAGATCCGGCTTCTTCCCACCTGGAGCTTGTGGACATCACCCCAAACACAGAGGCAGACCCGGCTTCTTCCCACCTAGAGATTGCGGACATCAATTCTAACAAAGAGGCACACCTGGCATCTTCCCACCTGGAGGTTGTGGACATCACCCCAAACACAGAGGCAGATCCTGCTTCTCCCCACCTGGAGTTTGTGGACATCACCCCTAACACAGATGCAGACCCGGTTTCTTCCCACCTAGAGGTTGTGGACATCACCCCAAACACAGAGGCAGATCCTGCTTCTTCCCACCTGGAGCTTGTGGACCTCACCCCTAACACAGATGCATACCCTGCTTCTTCACTCTTGGAGGTTGTGGACGTCACACCTGAAGAAAAGCCTCTCATGGTGGCCGTCTACGCCACTCTGCCATCTGACATCCAAGCAGGTGAGTAAGACTTATAGAAAGCACTCTGACAGGTGCCGTTCATCATGATAACATGTCAAGTGTTGGTCCCATGTTTCATGAGCTGAAATAAAAGATCCCATTCAACTGGCCAGTGTTTAGAACCTACGGTTTGCATTTATTTACATTCTGTCCTGCTTTTGTCCCTTTCCAGAGGATGTTGCTGTGGTCACCCTGGACGTCACCCCACACGTCACCAAGGACGTGACCCTGGATGTTCCATGCAGGGCGAGGAAAGGGGCAGTCCAGCGTTTTTTTTGCAGGCTTTGGAGGGCAGTGTGCTGCTGCGCTTGCCACAAGGAAGAGGAGGAACAATATTAATTATTCATTAGACCAGAAACAGGATTGAACCATAGACCATTAAATTCTTTGCATTATAGTTGCCTTCAATTCTGATTTTCTTCTGTTTAATTCTTAATTAATTTCAGAACATTTCTCTAAACTTTGTGGAGTAGGTTGTATAAATAAGTGGGAAACATCCCAATCGCAATTTTAATGCTTTTAATAATTAACTTATTACATTTTTTTTAGATGTATTATTTGACAAAAAAGTGGAGGGCGCGACAAAAAAACTTTAATCATCATAGAAAACTCTTGCTCACTATTAAAAATGCATTGTTTTATTTAAGCAAGGTTAAAAGATTAACGTTTCGGTCTAGTCTATGACGATATGCAAGTTGTGTTTGCCCAGTTAAAGGGCGACCCAGACTCACCCTGGTTCTTGAGGGTTGCAGACACTGAATAATTATCATTTGAAATAAATGGCACTTTTCAAGTCTTGACTAAAAATCTTTAATGAATATGAATTTAAATACAATTGACTTGAGGATCAGAGCAGGCAGGCTGACTGGCTTGCCCTGAAGGCCCTCTGCCTCTACCTCTGTGTGGTTAATCTCAGCCAAGAGGTTGTATGGGTTGTCTGTCTCTCTCTGGGTGTGAATCACTATCACTATGACCTCTCGCTCCGCCTGCCCGTTGGCCTGATTAGAAAGCTTCCCCTCTCATTCCTTGCTCACAGGAGCAGGGGTGATGGCATCCGGGGTAACCTCCTCCTCTCCTGTATCTAACCCATCTTTCTGGCTGTGAGTTCGACTGAGGTCACTCGTTCTCTCTCCCAGGGTGTTGGATAGTTTCTCCTCCTCTGTGTCTTGTGTATTTTCTACATTGTAGAATAATAGTGAAGACATCAAAACTATTAAATAACACATATGGCATCATGTAGTAACCAAAAACGTGTTACACATATCAAAATATGTTTGAGATGTGAGATTCTTCAAAGTAGCCACCCTTTGCCTTGATCACAGCTTTGTACATACAGAATAATACGAAATGTTCTGAGACCAGGTTGCGCTTTCACCTCCCCCGGTAAGAGGGGAATAAGGCAACCTCAGAGTTACATTCAAGGATACTTTATTGACACACACGGATGAAATGGACATGGAAAGGTAGTGGAATGATAGTGGTCCTGTAATGGACAGATAACAGGGGTAATGAATATGCACAATAACTGATAGCACAAGTAGAGCAACAACGCTATTAACAAAGGAAGGGCTGTATTAATGGCATAATGCTACCTGCGGAGTATTACACAACACAGTAAAACACAGAGAGGCAACTTACAATAGGCAATGGTAGTAAATATAAAGAACAACAAGTAAGAATGATATACATGTTACAAACTCACTTTGTGCACGTACACTATCCCACGGTATATCTGTGCATTCAAATTGTCATCGATAAATGCAATTGTGTTCATTGTCTGTAGCTTATGCCTGCCCATACCATAACCCCACTGCCACCATGGAGCATTCACAACGTTGACATCAGCCAACAGCTCGCCCATACGCTGCTTTACAAGTGGTCTGAAGTCGTGAGGCCAGTTAGAAGTACTGCCAAATTCTCTAAAGCCGCCTTGGCTTATGGTTGAGAAATTAACATAAACATATCTGTTAACAGCTCTGGTGGACATTCCTGCAGTCCGTAAGCCAATTGCACGCTGCCTCAAAACTTGAAACATCTGTGCATTGTGTTGTGTGACAAAACTGCACATTTTAGAGTGGCATTTTATTATCCTCAGCACAAGGTGCACCTGTGTAATTATCATGCTGTTTAATCAGCTTCTTGATATGCCATATTTGTCAGGTGGATGGATTATCTTGGCAAAGGAGAAATGCTCGCTTACAGGGATGAAAACAAATTTGTGCACACAATTTGAGAAAAATAAGCTTTTTGTGCGAACAAAATATTTCACGCTTTTATTTCAGCTCATGAAACATGGGACCAACACTTTACATATTGCGTTAATATTTTTGTTCAGTGTAGTTATTAGGTTGGGAGAATGGGATCCTATCTGGGCTAGCTAAAGCCAACTTCATGGTTAGTAGTATGACAGAGAAAAAATAACAAGACAAATTTAAACATCACAAATCTGAGGGGGCAGGTGACCCTGTGCCCCCTTTGGGCATGACGTCTCTGCTATCAACCACATCATTCTGTCTCCGTGAATATTCAAAACAGACACATTCATTCAGGTCTGGTACAGTTCCTACCATATAGATCAGGGATGGACAATTCCTGTCCTTGGGGGCCGGAGTGGTGTCACACTTTTTCCGCACACTCTAGGAGCTCAGATGCAATAATTTAATAACCTAATAACCAAAGTTTCGACAGACAAGCTGTCTTCATCAGGGTATCCTGACGTTGGTTATTAAGTTATTAAATTATTGCATCTGAGCTCCTAGAGTGTGCGGCTCTCCTTTTCTTTTTCAAGTGTTCTACTCCGATAGCCAGCATCTCGCCTAAATAGGTGTGCGTTTCTTTCGCCTCCATATTAATCTGGTACTGGTCCTACCATATAGATCAGGCATGGACAATTCCAGTCCTTGGGGGTCGGAGTGGTGTCACACTTTTTCCCCATCCCTAGCAAACACAGCTGATTAAACGTATTGCATTCTAAACTGAAGCCCATGAGTAATTGATTATTAGAGTCAAATGTGTTAGCTGGGGCTGGGGAACAAGTGTAACACCAATCAGGTCCCGAGGACTGGAGTTGCCCATCCCTGATATAGATGCTCTGTTTGCACACATCGAGGGATGTGGTGACAGTGGAGACAAGGGAACACACATGAACAGCTTTGTCCTTTTAGAAGGTCGTCATAATCCTTACATAAATATGATGTGTATGCAAGAAATGCAGAGCCACTTCCAAAAACATATTGACAGAGTCTAGTATCTAGTAATCTAATCAATTAGTTTTCAACCCCTTTGTTATGGCAAGCCTAAATAATCTCAGGAGTAAAAATGTGCTTAACAAGTCACATAATCAGTTAGATGGACTCACTATGTGTGCAATAATAGTGATTTTCAAATGACTACATAATCTCTGTACCCCACACATACAATTATCTATAAGGTCCCTCAGTCCAGCAGTGAATTTGAAACATAGATTCAACCACAAAGACCAGGGAGGTTTTCCAATGCCTCGCAAAGTAGGGCACCTTTTGGTAGATGGGTACAATTAAAGCAGACATTGAATATTCCTTTGAGCATGGTGAAGGTATTAATTACGCTTTGGATGGTGTATTAATACACCCAGTCACTACAAAAATACAGGCGTCCTTCCTAACTCAGCTGCAGGAGAGGAAGGAAAACTATCAGGGATTTCACCATGAGGCCAATGGTGGCTTTAAAACAGTTAGAAAGTTTAATGGCTTTGATAGGAGAAAACTGAGGATGAATCATCAACATTGTAGTTACTCCACAATACTAACCTAATTGACAGAGTATGCACTCACTAACTGTAAGTCGCTCTGGATAAGAGCGTCTGCTAAATGACTAAAATGTAAATGTAAAAGAAGGAAACCTTACATGCATTGTGTTTGCAATAAGGCACTAAAGTAAAACTGCAAATAATGTGGCAAAGAAATTAACTTTATGTCCTGAATACAAAGTGTAATGTTTGGGGCAAATCCAACACAACACATCACTGAGTACCACTCTTCATATTTCCAAGCATGGTGGTGGCTGCATCATGTTATGGGTATGCATGTCATTGGCAAGGACTAGAGACTTTTTTAGGATAAAAAGAAACAGAATAGAGCTAAGTACAGTCAGAATCCTAGAGGAAAACCTGGTTCAGTCTGCTTTCCAACAGACACTGGGAGACAAATTCCCTCTTCAGCAGGACAATAACCTAAAACACAAGGCCAAATATTCACTGGAGTTGCTTACCAAGATGACATTGAATGTTCCTGAGTGGCTTAGTTACAGTTTTGACTTAATTTGGCTTGAAAACTTATGGCAAAAAAAAAAAATGGCTGTCTATATAATGTATATTGCATATATTTTACAATCCAGTTGTGCAAAGCTCTTGGAGACTTACCCAGAAAGACACAGCTTTAATCGACTCAGGGGTGTGAATACTTATATAAATGAGATATTTCTGTATTTCATTTCCAATACATTTGCAAAAATTTCAAAAACGTGTTTTCACTTTGTCATTATGGGGTATTGTATGTAGCTGCGTGAGAGAAAATATTATAATTGAATCCATTTTGAATTCAGGCTGTAAGAAAACAACATGTGGAATAAGTTAAGGGGTATGAATACTTTCTGAATGTACTGTATATCTGCAAGAAAATGATAAATATGTGAATGTTTGAAAGGGGGTCATATAAACATTGCCTTATTTATATTTTTACAGACAATATTAAGTGAATTCTGTCTGAAATAGTCATGCTATAATGGGCATAGTTTCTCAGACCAAATTTCCATTCTGGCTGAAACAAAGCAATCTGATCATGCTCCAGTCAAATATAGCTATAGGGAATGCCTATACATTGTCCAATCTCCTTCCACACATTGATTTCATTCTTCGCATCTTTATTCAGAAACAAACAAACTTGAAATTAAGTGCTGTTTCAGTGTCTTGTTGCAGGTTGTGCAATGTTCAAAAGTGTGTGTGATATTAGCATTAACTTGTGTGTGTGGTGTCAAGTGTGGATGGTCCTATGTATGCAAATAGCCGAGATTGGATATTTCAGCACCATGGACAGCAGCGACATTGGGATAGCGAGATCTGTAATTCAGCAACACATGACACTGGATAGCGGCTGTCTCAGGTGAACTTGGCATTGGGAAAATCCCATCTAATAGGAAACGAGGCATAGGAGGCAAAAAGACTGAAGGAGAAGACTCCCACAGGAACTCTATGCTTAACTGTTCTGCCACATTCATTTCAAATGTTACATTTTTCGATTTGTAAATAAAAGGGAACACATCTGCAAATAATGTAAATTGACTTTTCTAACTACACTGTACAGCTTTAGTGTGTCTGTGTGTCATAGGTACAACTGCAAGCAATTCGCTTCTCAAATCCTTCTCAAATGTCTGTTTAATGTGAGAAACTAAATTAAAAACAACCGTTAGACTAATACAATGCGTACTGTCACAAATTATTACTATTCCCAACAAGACAACGAAGTGATGGTCTTTACCCACCATGGAGACTTATAAAGTCTACTTCCCCCCCACCAAAAGTTCCCACGCAGAGCGATGTTGTTTACTACATCATTATGCATATGCAGCGTGGTTCGTTCTGCGTTGTGTACTTTTAATTAGGACACTGCCACAACTGGAATTCTGATGGTTGGATAATTTTTATTCGACCTGCACACGAAGAGACAAAAAAATGATGTTAGCCCTTGGTGCAGCCACAGCTCTCGGGCACCTTGCTAGTTGAAGGTCAGGCAAAAGAGAACAGGTGCTGCATAAACACATTCAGTGCCTAACAACACACTATACAATACAAGTAAAATGATATTCAACATAATTCTGACAAAATAAATGACATACCTGTACACGAAGAGACAACACACAATAGGTTAGCCCTTGGTGCAGCCACAGCTCTCGGGCACCTGCGTGAGCACATAGAAACTCACTCAAACACTGACCCAAATACTCCCGAGTTACAATAGGTACCCAAATTAGCGAGCTTGGTGAAAGTTGTTAACATAAATCTTTATATTGTCCACATTGTAACAAAACCTATAGTTGCGTAACAGCACTTTGTGTAACTTTACCACAGTTTTATATTGACAAATTACGGCGCCAAGGACAACATACCTTGCTAGTTGAAGGACAGGCAAAAGAGAACAATAAGAGGGTACATAAATACAGATAACCCGCGATGGACCAAACCAAAATATACACAACTTTTACAATTAGGTGTATTTACAATATAGATATATAAAAATGTTTGTACACCAAAAAATTACATTAGCTATGCAGCTGTAATTAAATAAAAACCACATTGAATTAATATTATTATTATTATTATTATTAACTTATTAACATCCCCTCTTGACCTGGCCTAGTTGAACTGTCCTTGTGTGCAATTTGGTGCATAATCTAGGGGAACAACATCACACTACTACATTCACCCCTACTGTTTTACACTATATTATAAACACAAAACAAAACACATAACCTCGAAGGTAACAAAGCAAAGAAAGAAAAAAAACATTCCACACCCACAGGGCGACAGAGTAACCCAGTGTAGTCCCTTAATTCTAGACCCACAAATGGTCGATCAGCTGGAAAGCTATCCCGTGAAGGATTAGGAAAAATAAGAGGTAGCTAATCCCTTATTCAACCCTATACAAAAAATGCCAAATACATTTTATGCTGATGAACTACACACAAAGTTACATGAATTGTCAAAAATATTAGACAAACCCACAAATCACTCTAAGACCCACTTAGATTACCACATACACACAACAAAGAAAAGGTAGGCAATATCCTACCGTCACTGAGAAACCAAGAATTGTTTCATTTCCTGTGTAGACATAGTTTGGATTAGCCTATTCACTGGATTAATAAATCTACCTAGTCTAGTCCGAACACCCTCACCCAAAAACCTAGCAGGAATGTTACGGACAGCACCAACCGTGCTCAAAGGTCTAACCTCAGGTTGGGGAGTACTACAGATCAGCATATCCGGAGCCAGCACACTTTCAATTTCCGACTCAACACTAGTAGTGTCAGACGACTGATCAGAATCCTGGTAGATTGTCACAGACCAGACTGACAAAGCATCTTCAACCAAGTTAACAACATCAGGCACAGCACCATCCCAGCTGAGTGGAGTTTCACTATCAGAATTCTTGTAGGCTTTGGGGATCTCAGCCCCGAAACCTGAAGGATCTGGAGAAGGTCTGTATGGAGGAGTGGGTCAAAATCCCTGCTGCAGTGTGTGCAAACCTGGTCAAGACCTACAGGAAACGTATGATCTCTGTAATTGCAAACAAAGGTTTCTGTACCAAATAATAAGTTCTGCTTTTCTGATGTATCAAATACTTATGTCATGCAATAAAATGCAAATTAATTACTTAAAAATCATACAATGTGATTTTCTGGATTTTTGTTTTACATTCCGTCTCTCACAGTTGAAGTGTATGTATGATAAAAATTACAGACCTCTACATGCTTTGTAAGTAGGAAAACCTGCAAAATCGGCAGTGTATCAAATACTTGTTCTCCCCACTGTATGTACTGGATATCATTTTTATTTTACATTTTTAGTCATTTAGCAGACGCTCTTATCCAGAGCGACTTACAGTTAGTGAGTGCATACATCATTTTTATTTTTCATACTGGCCCCCCGTGGGAATCGAACCCACAACCCTGGCGTTGCAAACGCCATGCTCTACCAACTGAGCATGCTCTACCTGCCGGCCATTCCCTCCCCTACCCTGGACAACGCTGGGCCAATTGTGCGGCGCCCCATGGGTCTCCCGGTCGCAGCCGGCTACGACAGAGCCTTTGATTCGAACCAGAATCTCTAGTGGCACAGCTAGCACTGCGATGCAGTGCCTTAGACCACTGCGCCACTCAAAGGGTGCCAGCTTTGCAACCCATCTCTGCTCGCATGCATCGTCTCGGCTTTGTAAGAATATATTTGAGTGGATCGTTGTCGGTCCACACAGTAAACTTATGCCCTCGCAGCCAATGGCTGAATTTATCATGAATGGCCCATTTCATGGCTAGAAATTCCAGCCGGTGAGCAGGATACTTGGATTGTGCATGATTAAGAGATTTACTAGCAAAAGCTATCGGCCTGGCTATGTCCTTCCCATCTTGCACTTGTGATAGTACAGCTCCCAAAACACTAGTAGATGCATCCACGGAAAGTAGAAATGGCTGAGAAAAATCTGGATGAACCAGCAGTGCCTGGTCAACTAGTGCTGATTTCAAAGCTTCAAAAGCGAGTCGACATTCGGCAGTCCAGTCTGCAGCAGTGAGCCTGCGAGGGGGACCAGGCCTCTTCCTACCCTTGCCTCTCCTAGGCTTCTTCTGACCTGTAGTTAGCTGAAACAATGGCCTAGCAACCATGGAACAATTCTCAATGTAGTGCTAATAGTATACTACCATACCAAGGAAAGAACCTATTTTGATAGGAGACGGTGTGACACCATCAGCTTCACTCTCAGCTTCACTCTCAGTCACATTCAAAATGGTTTGAACTTTAGCAGGGTCAGTGGCTACACCCTCCTGAGAAATGATGTGGCCCAAAAACTTTACAGACCTCCTCAGAAACTTGCACTTAGACGGAGACAGTTTAAGGTTGTGCGCCTGCAACCGCTGAAAAACCATCTCAAGTCTCTGCAGACTCTCTTCCTCCGTCTTAGCAAAAACCATCAGATCATCCAAGTAACAAAGGAGACTTAGAACGTTTTGGTCACCAAAGATGGTCAGCATCATTCTCATAAAAGTAGCCGGGCTGTTGCAGAGGCCCTGAGGTAACCGATTGTACTCGTGCAGACCTAAAGGGGAGGAAAAGGCAGTGTATTTCTTGTCCTCTTCATGCAGTGGCACGTTGTAATACCCTGACGTCAAATCCATTGTGCTGAAGAAGGCATTACCTCCCAGCGCGGCCAGTACATCAGCCTGATGAGGCAGGGGATGAGCATCCTTTACTGTGCGGGCATTTAACCACCTGAAGTCAGTACATAGGCGCAAGTCCCCATTCTTTTTCCATACCAGCACCAATGGTGAGGCATACTCGCTGCTGGATTTTCTGACGATTTCCTTTTCCTCCATATCATCCAGTGTTTCCCTGAGTTTTTGGTAATGAGCTGGAGACAGCCTACGATAAGGTCATCGAAATGGGCGGTCATCAGTCAGCCGTATGCGAAGGCAGAACTCCTTTGCCTCGCCACAATCTAGGCTATGTCTAGAGAACACTGTGTCATACTTCCCAATTAAGTTGACAAGTTTATCTTTCCAGAACTGTGAAACTGGACACTCCTCAACAGACAGGCCTTGAAGTCCAAGATTCCTCAGTGTACTGTTGCCATTATCTACACTGCCACCAACTGAACTCTTAGCTGTCAGACTGCCATGTGATCTGTCACATTGAGCCTTTGCCACATTCTGATGAGCTGCTTGCTGCTTGACATCATTAAAATACTCCAATGCAATGCAAGGGTACACATCCGCCACTTTAGCATTTCGTCTCAGGGTAACTGCCGATGTTGTTGGATTCACAATCTTCACAGGGAGCCATCCATCCCCCCACAGAGGCGTAACTACTCTCCCCACTAGTATGTGTCGATTCACACAACGAGACGTGCTGGGCTCGACAACAACAGTACTGCCCACAGAGAGTTTTGTCTTTGGCGGTAGGCGGCCCCACACCAGATGCTCACTCATGGGTTGGAGCGTTACTGCTATCTTCAACTTAATGGTGCCCACTTTATCTGGGATGGAGTCTCCTCTCCATCTCTCCAGATTTGACATCACACTGGCTAGAGGAACCTGGTGTACCCGCCACCCGCCACCCGCCAGTAGCTGTCATTTGATTTGAACTGTCTAATCAGAGACTTCAACACATTAGTTCCCACAATGAGTTCATCAACCTGCCCATCAACAATAAGCACTGGGACTACATAACAGAAGCCATAAAGTTGAATTTTTAAGTCACACATGCCCACTGGGCTAGTTTGTTCCCACCACAACCCACCAGGATGATGTCTGAAGGAGCTAGAAAGTTCCCCTCTACCACTCCTGCCTCCCTCAACCGAGGTACAATATCTGCGCGCAGAGTAGTAGCCATGGACCCACTATCTAACATCCCCTTCAGCTCAACTTTATCCTGTACTAGCACAGTGGTGTAAAACAAACTGTCATTCTGATTGTGTTCTGAAAAATGACTGTGTTGTTCTTGGGTACTGACTCACAAAAGTAAGAATAAACAGATTGGATATCATCATCAGTGGAGGAAAAATAAGAATGCCCCACATTGCCCTCATTTAGCAGACGCTCTTATCCAGAGCGACTTACAGTTAGTGCATACGTTATTAAATTTTTTCATACCCCCCGTGGGAATCAAACCCACAACCCTGGCGTTGCAAACACCATGCTCTACGAACTGAGCCGGCCATTCCCTCCACTACCCTAGGCGACGCTGGTCCAATTGTGCGCCGCCCCATGGGTCTCCCGGTCGCGGCCGGCTACGACAGAGCCTGGATTCGAACCAGGATCTCTAGTGGCACAGCTAGCACTGCGATGTAGTGCCTTAGACCACTGCGCCACTCACAGACTGAGTATTGCTGACCAGAGCCTTCTCTAACAAAGTCAAAACTTTCTTTAATGTCCCACCCTCAGATACAGATGGTGCCAGGTCTGGTTCACGGCCACATTGAGAAAAAGATGACACATTAGGTCTTTTCACAGGACCCACTCCCTCCTGAGGGCAGTCAAAAACAGCAGCAACCTGCTGTGAAAGTTGTGTTCTACATGCTTTACGTTCCCTTAACAGTTCATCCAACCGATCCTGTACCTCACTGGCTGTCCAGTCACGAATGGGTTTGCTCTTGAACACTTGGGCCAACTCTTTATCAGGACAGTTGCGTACAAACATGACTGCCAACTCTGAGCACTGATTGGGTAAGGTCCTGCCCTCACTCACAAGGTACTGTTCGGCTGCCTCTGCAGCTTTGTTAAGCCTAATCCAGAAATCTATTGGACCCTCATTAGCTTATGGTTTGATTGAATAGAAATCAGCTAATGGCATACCTGAGCAGACAGTATCCCCAAAGTGTTGCTTGAAAACACTGAACACCGCCTTAACATCTGTGACAACAAGGTTGTTACGCTTCCAGACTTTGGTCACATCCCGTGCCCTCCCCATGAGCCTAGACATCACCTCCCCAACATTCCCAGACCCAGTGTAACCCCTCTTCTCTAGGTAGACTTCCATTAACTCCTCCCACTCCAGGACAGAGTACTTATCTGAGCCATCACCCCTAAAAAGAGGTGGAGCACTAACATCTGACTTCACAACCAGATTCAGCTTGGACGCATCAATAAAGGTTGACCCACACTGCTCAGGCAGGGGAAACTGCTGGGGTTGGTGAGGGGGACGGGCAGGAGAAAGACTTGAAACCCCAGGCTGCAGTAAACTCGCTCTGATAGATTCTCCTATCTCTGAACCAATCTGCTTAATAAGGTCACTAAGCTGACTCGGAGGCATCCCATTATCACCGAGTACTGTGGATGATGGTACTTCAAAAGACAGAGGTGGGATACCCTGGTCAGGTGGAACAAACAGCCTACCCCTCCCAGTGCTTGCAAACTCAGGACTAGCAAACGCTCTACTCCCAGGAGCTGACTGTACAATTGGTGTAAATGGAAGGACACCCCTCCCTCTACCCACACTAAAATCCCCAGCATAACACGTCTTATGGATTTGAGAATCTTCCATGGCTCAACAGAGCACTAAAATACAATGTAATTTAGTGCATTTAAATACCCCAAAAAATTAATGCAATAAACAAATTCATCCAAAACATACAAATAAGCACGAATACCTGTATCTAATGAATATGCTACATTCACTTTCACTGTTTACAGTATATATTCACTTACAGTAAGCCATCAACAAATTCACATGCGCAGGTCGTGCACCTCATCCACATGCACAGCTCCGGCGGTCGGCTTGAGCTGACCAGTCGGCAGGTCACGTAATTAGGACACTGCCACAACTGGAATTCTGATGGTTGGATAATTTTTATTCGACCTGCACACGAAGAGACAACACACAATATGTTAGCTCTTGGTGCAGCCACAGCTCTCGGGCACCTTGCTAGTTGAAGGTCAGGCAAAAGAGAACAGGTGCTGCATGCACACATTCCGTGCCTAACAACACACTATACAATACAAGTAAAATGATATACAACATAATTCTGACAAAATAAATGACATACCTGTACACGAAGAGACAACACACAATAGCTTAGCCCTTGGTGCAGCCACAGCTCTCGGGCACCTGCGTGAGCACATAGAAACTCACTGTCTAATCAGAGACTTCAACACATTAGTTCCCACAATGAGTTCATCAACCTGCCCATCAACAATAAGCACTGGGACTACATAACAGAAGCCATAAAGTTGCATTTTTAAGTCACACATGCCCACTGGGCTAGTTTGTTCCCACCACAATCCACCAGGATAATGTCTGAAGGAGCTAGAAAGTTCCCCTCTACCACTCCTGCCTCCCTCAACCGAGGTACAATATCTGCGCGCAGAGTAGTAGCCATGGACCCACTATCTAACATCCCCTTCAGCTCAACTTTATCCTGTACTAGCACAGTGGTGTAAAACAAACTGTCTTTCTGATTAATTCTCATTGTGTTCTGAAAAATGACTGTGTTGTTCTTGGGTACTGACTCACAAAAGTAAGAATAAACAGATTGGATATCATCATCAGTGGAGGAAAAATAAGAATGCCCCACATTGCCCTCCTCAGAACGGAGGCTTTCTAGTTTTCCTGAGACCTGCCAGTCTGTCCACATCCAGGGTTCTGTCGCTGCCCAGCCTCACTACAGTCAAAGCTCATGTGGCCCGGAGAAAAGCACTTGACGCCAGTGGCGGCTCCTGAAAAAATTCTCAGGAGGGGCAATTTTTCTGATGATTTAGGTGACCTACACACATTTTAAAAAAGATATGTCCAGCAACAACATGAAGACAGGGGCAGCATATAAGTCAATACCAGAAGCATTTATTGACTGATCTGGGGAGATGGATTCCAGTTTCTGTGACAGATTATAAATAATCTCTGATGCCTTTGTTATATTAGCTTTTGGTTGAATGTACTGTCGTAGTAAATATATAATGTTATAGCTTGGTCTGACTAAAATCTTGTGCATGACCCATTTTGTGTTGGGCCTTTGTATTCAATACAATGAACAAGAGTCCTATCTTGTCAGCCTTGTCAGCAGGTGGCTAAGGATAACACCCACGCCATAGGTCTCTCAGTTCTTCCAACTCACGAGTTCTTGCCCTGAGGACACACACACACACACCCACACACACACACACACACACACACACACACACACACACACACACATCATCACTGATAAACACACACACACACACATCATCACTGATAACAACACACACACACACACACACACACACACACACACACACACACACCCTGATAACAAACACACACACACACACACAAATCCTCTTCTCTTAGGCTGAACATCTGAAGACAGAGAACCCGACTCAGAGCCAATGCAACAGTGACACTAGCCTGGAGGTGACCTCGCCCAACTCATCAGGACCAATCAGAAGATCAGAACTACTAGATTCAACCTACTTCATTTTATTGTATAAAATGTCAGCACACAATGTTTAGGGGCTCTTCTGATAAACTCCCTACGAGTTTGACGAACGGGTCCGTGCACGCGATTCCAGATATCTTTACCTCTGAATAAACTGCCTTATATTATACAATTATCCACCTTGTCCAAAAGTCTCTACTTGGTCTCCGTTCTCCAGTAAACTTGTTTTATCAACAATAGTAAGGTTCAATGACACAGAAAGCAGTTCAATGTCGGGGTACAGAGTCGCTCTCTTACCAGGATCGCGGTCCGCTCTGACCAGGGTGAAGCCGGCCGGCTCCACCTCTCTGTCCGGGACTCTGTCATCAAGCCAAGTCTCCCAGCTGTATTGGGATTCCGCTGCCAGCAGCGTTTTCATTATTTAGTCCGTTCGTAGCGGGTATGTACACGATCAACAAGATCAGTCCAAAACCGAAGATCAGTCCAAAGCAGAATGTTTGCAGAATGTTTGTAAACTAAGTCTACAAATTAAAAACATAAAATAACGCCACACTGCAGGTCGCAACATAGACGCTGCTAGCCGCCATTGTCTTAGTTACGTTCAACGTTACGTCACGTATGACGAAAGCGCGTAAGTGCATGCCCACAGACACCCATAGAGAATGTATTGAAAGCTTTGAAATGTGAAAAAAATAGATTTTACATGACAGGCTATGAGAGACTTCTGGGCGATTTTCAACCTGACTGAAATCGCCCAAAAAACGGGCGGGGCCATTTGAAGCACGACTTTAGCCTGATTTGACATTTAGTGGCTGGCAGATCAGACGTGAACACTGATAACTGCTGTTGCCGTGATATAATTGATTAGAAAAAAAATCCCTTCCTTTTCCCGTTTGGCAGTGCGTCGCCCATATCGCCCTATTGAACAAGCCGTCCCTGCTTGACGCACAGCTGGTGCATCTGACAGTGAGCTTTGGTCCAGTGATTAGTGCTTCCACAGTCAGCGCACTCATGCTGACGTTTGTGGAACTGTTTACGGGGCCCTCTACATTTAACATGTTTAAGTCATTTAGCAGACGCTCTTATCCAGAGCGACTTACAGTTAGTGCATACGTAACTTTTTTTTTTCATACCCCCCGTGGGAATCGAACCCACAACCCTGGCGTTGCAAACACCATGCTCTACGAACTGAGCCGGCCATTCCCTCCACTACCCTAGGCGACGCTGGTCCAATTGTGCGCCGCCCCATGGGTCTCCCGGTCGCGGCCGGCTACGACAGAGCCTGGATTCAAACCAGGATCTCCAGTCCCCCAGGACTGTGTTGTGTTACCTGCTTGACAATAGTATTGATGTCCCCCAGGAGAGCAGCAGCAGGTTGCACGTTGTTCCCCATCTCCTCAGCACACAGATCAACCTTGACATTGACCTTGACATAAATAACGTATGTGGAACGTTACTACAACATACCAGCAACGACACGACAGGAAGAGCGCCGTGCGTGACATATGTAACAGCAGCTGGAGGAGTGGCCAAACCTCAAGCTAAACACAACAGAAATAACCAGGCACCACCACATAATGCTAAGGCTGACACACACACGTTCCCTTTTATAAACCGGGTGACTCGAGCCCTGAATGCTGATTGGCTGAAAGCTGTGGTATATCTGACCGTATAACATGGGTCACGTTGAGGGAGGAGGTCAGAGACCTGGCCGTGTTGTGCCAGGATAACAACCTCTCCCTCAACGTGACCAAGACAAAGGAGATGATTGTGGACTACAGGAAAAAAAAGAGGACTGAGCACGCCCCCATTCTCATCGACGGGGCTGTAGTGGAACAGGTTGAGAGCTTCAAGTTCCTTGGTGTCCACATCACCAACGAACTATCATGGTCCAAACACACCAAGACAGTCGTGAAGAGGGCACGACAAAGCCTATTCCCCCTCAGGAGATTGAAAAGATTTGGCATGGGTCCTCAGATCCTCAAAAAATTATACAGCTGCACCATCGAGAGCATCCTGACTGGTTGCATCACCGCCTGGTATGGCAACTGCTTGGCCTCCGACCGCAAGGCACTACAGAGGGTAGTGTGTACGGCCCAGTACATCACTGGGGCCAAGTTTCCTGCCATCCAGGACCTCTATACCAGGCGGTGTCAGAGGAAGGCCCTCAAAATTGTCAAAGACTCCAGCCACCCTAGTCATAGACTGTTCTCTCTGCTACCGCACGGCAAGCGGTACCGGAGTGCCAAGTCTAGGTCCAAAAGACTTCTCAACAGCTTCTACCCCCAAGCCTTAAGACTCCTGAACAGCTAATCATGGCTACCCGGACTATTTGCACTGCCCCCCCACCCCATCCTTTTACGCTGCTGCTACTCTGTTAATTATTTATGCATAGTCACTTTAACTCTACCCACATGTACATATTACTTCAACTACCTCAACTAGCCGGTGCCCCCGCACATTGACTCTGCACCGGTACCCCCCTGTATATATAGCCTCCCTACTGTTATTTTATTTTACTTCTGCTCTTTTTTTCTCAACACTTTTTTTGTTGTTGTTTTATTTTTACTTTTTTGTTTAAAATAAATGCACTGTTGGTTAAGGGCTGTAAGTAAGCATTTCACTGTAATGTCTGCACCTGTTGTATTACGGCGCATGTGGCCAATAAAATTTGATTTGATTTGATTTGAAATTTATTTTGACTGTTCGAATTACGTTGGTAACCAGTTTATAATAGCAATAAGGCACCTCTGGGGTTTGTGGTATAGGGCCAATATACCACGGCTAAGGGCTGTATCGTCGAGGCACTCTGCGTTGCATCGTGCTTAAGAACAGCCCCTAGACGTGGTATATTGGCCATATACCACACCCCCTCGGGCCTTATTGCTTAAATATAGATGTACTGTACAGCACTAAGACAGCCATGAAATTATTTGGAGAGACCACAAAGACTTATAGAGAAGCTATATAATTGATAGACTAAATCCAATAGACTGAGTCAAATACCTTTATACCTGGTTACAATGAAATGTAGTTCACTATGAAATGACCTGTGACTAGGGTTGCAAAATTACAGTTACTTTCCCCAAATTCCCAGAAATCCCTGTTGGAAGATTCCAGAAATCAGAACGGAATAAGCAGAAAATCTGGAATCCGAAAAAAAGAAGGAAAAAAAAGAAACCCTACTGGTGACCTTTGACCTAGCTGGATGACCTTTACTTGGGTGTCAAACCTGGGGGGAAGGCCAAAGTGCAGGATCCAGTTGAGTCTGGCACCAAGTAGGACCACAACATCAGACTGGAGCAGAGCTCTGCAGTCCCCACCAAGACCATAGAACCAGGAGGATAGGAAGAGGAGGAGGAGGAGGAAGAGAGGAGGAGGAGGATAGGAAGAGAGGAGGAGGAGGATAGGAAGAGAGGAGGAGGAGAGCAGGGACAAAACAAAATGTAATGAAAAGAGGCTAGTTATAGGAGTAGTGTAGTTGTTTGATTGACACCAGTTTACATTGACATGACCTGGCCAGGAGAGACTAGTTATAGATAGGGATTTCAGGAGTTTCGTGGTCCGTTCAAATGGTCAGGGAAATTCTTGGTCCTACTTATACAGTCAATGGTCTGTACATGAATATGATGCCAGCTGAGAGAAGGAGAGGCTGACCTGGAGCGGGCAGCAGCAACACAGTTGGGGTGATCGTCAGGCAGCACCCCTTTACCCATGGGGGTGGGCAGGAAGGGCAGGTCACACCCCTCCACCAGCTCCTTCAGAGCCCCCTCTGCTCTTCAATGGGCTGAACCTGCAGAGGGACACAGACAGAGGGCACTGCCACACGGATTTCAACAGACTTGTCTTCACAACTGGGATGCATTCAGCTGAGCAAAACGTTGTGCAACGTTCAGATAGAAATATAGCATGTAGAACGAACGTGCCTCTCAGACAGGTAGAATGAGAAATCATGTCAACAACATTTGTCGACTGAACGTGGCCCAGTTTTCAACTGAACCGTGGTACAGTGCTATATGTGTTACAGTGCGTCTCAGCTGGCTATTGATCTCTCTTGGACAGACGCACGTAACATAACTGGAAGTAGCGTCTGTCAACAGAATGGGATGTGACAACTTTGTTCCGGTACGCTGATTTTTCACCACTAATCATTTGGACAAATCCCGATTTCGCAGGTGCTCGCATCTTTTCAATTTCAGAACGGGAGGGGACATTTGGCCCATAAACTTGCCGGAAACTTGCAGAGAGTTTCCGTTTAGGGGGGTGGAGAGTTCGCAAGTGGCGTTAGTATCTTTCTCTTAACATCTCCCCAGACCTTATCCAAGTATCTGACGCAATTATGCAAGATTTTAGTTCTGTTTCCCCCAGATTATCTGGCTATTAAAAAAGCAATGCCTACCTTTGCCAATGATGAGTAAAGTCCGTTTGGCTCCTTTCAGGACCGCCAGTGCTTCTGTGATCACCATATGGTCAGCCATACTCACAGGAGGAGGTGGACTACAGGGCACCTCTCTGACAAAGGAAATAATAAATAATAGGTCAAACATTAAACATGTTACCTAGCAACTTTATTGCATATGTAAATAAACCATGAAGGTCTATCGAGGCTTATTGCTATTCTCTGATGAGAATATTTTGATATAGTGCTATATTTTCTAAGTAATTTAATTTCTGGTTCACTTCAGACGTTAAAAGGTATAACAAGATAAAATAAAAATGACTACGGTGATGTGAATTCAGAGGTATACATATTCAACAGTAACACATTAGTATACATTTTAAATGGATGAAAGACAGTGATGGCCACTAACCTGGCTCTGCTCCTGTCCAATTTAGCATTGACCATGTCCCCAGATATGTCTACGTATACAGCACCTGGACGTCCATACATGCTAGTGCGTGCTGCCTTAGACATACCAAACACCCTTAAATTCAGATCAATTAAGGCTGTGCTGTGCTCTTATGAAGCAGTTAAGGTACCTTGCTAAGCTGGAAAATTAGAGGTCAGAAAAAAGACAATTGCAGGTGATACCAAATGATATGAAGAGGACTACACAGAGGGAGTCAGAGTAGACTGTATACCTTCTCTACCACTGAGGAGATCATATCCAGACTGCTAGACCTAGCAGAGAACTTACTGTACAATCTGCATGCCTCCACCTGACAGAGAAAGAGGACCACAAATAACAAATTATTTCCTCTTTCAGCAATTAAACTGCTAGGGCCAGTTTCCCAGACAGAGATTCTCTATTGAGTTTGCTTTTTAGGCCATGACTAGGCTTAATCTGTGTCCTGGGAAACAACCCCCTAATGTTCAAATGTCATAAATATCATGGTTCAATCGGTACCTGTGGAAACTCTTGAAACGCCCCAGTGGTCTCTTGGTTTTGATCGGAGGAGCCTCCAATAACAATCACAGGCCTACAGAGAGAGAGGTATCACACAATGACATCAACTGACAATCTGAGATAGTTTGGAGTCCTCAGATCATTTTTTGCAGTGTGCGGATAGCATCCCTTCTTTTGAAAGGACCACTGAACATGAGTAGTAGGGTCTTCTGTTTGTGGAGTTCTAGCATACCAGCAGTTCATGTTAGCGTTGGCCATTCCACCAAGTGCATGGATGAGTCCCGGTCCAGACACAACCAGACACGCACCTGGACTGGAGAGGAACAGACAGACAGAGGGACAGACAGGAAGACAGGCAGACAGACACACAAAGGGTCAGACAGACAGGCAGACATAATTAGCAATGCAAAAAAGCTATGAAACTGACCCTCACACACTACACGCTCCTGTAGTCTATGTACGGGTAGTTAATATCACATGATTTGGGGAGAGCTGGTTTAGTAATAAAAAGGTGGCTTATGGCTTGTTCATTGCGCATTCCCACATACTTGATTCCTGAGGCTTGAGCTGCCTTAGCTACTTCAATGACTGGAACACCAACTATTCCAAACATATATTCTACATTCTGTAGAGAGTTACATGTAGATACAGTATATTTACCTTTTTTTAAACATTTTTAGTCATTTAGCAGACGCTCTTATCCAGAGCGATTTACAGTTAGTGAGTGCATACATTTTCATACTGAATTGTATATGAATTGTTACAATGTAGTTTAGATTTTCTTTGCATTGACACACACATTGGCATGCATCAACAAGGGTGTTAACATATACTATTCCACATAAACATCTAAATGTTTTTCTACAACAATATTAATAGTTAGCTATACCAGTGCAATGACCTATGGCACACTTTCACAACTCATAGTGTTACATTCTCACTGCCAAGGACATGATCAGCGACTAATATATTATTAGCAACACGGTTACACAGTATAACACTGTTTTATATATATTGCACACACTTCACCTGAGCTTTTAGTGCCTCTGCAATGAGCTGAGCCCCAGTCACATCTTCCATTATTATTGTCGAGAAATCTGTTCAAAGTGCAAACGCGGTTAGCAATGATTTCTTGGACTTGTTGTTCAGTAGCTTATAAATCGTGTTTAGATCTCTTGCAAATCATTAGTTTTGTCTGCTTTCCAGCATGCATTACATGAGTAGCTTTTTCTTCTTCAGTGGGGTTTATAGGCAGTTGGCATCCAACGTTATGGTGCATTACTGCCCCCTATTGTACAGAAGTGTGGACATGAGCCGTGCAATAGCAGTCATGAATATTTAATAAACTAGTAGCATTTTTCTTTTTTTATTGCAAGAAATACATAATAAGCCCTCATTATGTGTTTATAACTGCACTTTACTTAACACTTAACTCAGTTAAGTCATTATGAGTGTATGACAGTATGAAAAAAAAAAATGTATGCACTCACTAACTGTAAGTCGCTCTGGATAAGAGCTTCTGCTAAATGACTAAAATGTAAAATGTAAATGACTTGAGTGTGTGCATTATAGATATAGGCTTCATAGAAAGTGTTACAAATGTTCTCCTGTCATCTTATAGGAGATCCATTCATGGATTTAGTTATGGCTTGAGAATGTGACTGGTCTACGGAGTTCTCCTTTATGTCTGTCTTTATATGTGACAACAACTTTTCTGTATTATGTGTATTTCCACAATCAATAATCATAAACGGTACTTCACTATGAATACTTTTGACTATGTGGTTTGAAGTACTTTACCGTTATCTTGCACATACATGAAGACTACTATAGACAGAAATCAATGCAGTAATGTTTTATTAAATAAAGGCTCTGATTAAAATATCATATTAATAAAATCAGGCATTTGGCTAATTATTCTTCCCAGAAGCTCCTGTGAATGGTTTGGAGATGGCTCTGGAGAGAGCGTGTAACACCCTGACTATGAGTGGGCGTTTACGGGACTGGGACTCCTGGGGAGCAGGGGCCGGTGTGGTTGTCAGGTCCTCCTTGGGTGGGGAAGTGGATGGAACCTCTGGAACCTCACACTCAGCATCTGTCATGAGAACATTTCATAATCAGAAAATGAATGTGTGTGTTTGTGTCTGTCCGTCTGTCCGTCTGCCTGTCCGTCTGTCTGCCTGTCTGCCTGTCTGTCCGTCTGCCTGTCTGTCCGTCTGTATGCCTGTCTGCCTGTCTGTCTGTCTGTCTGTCTGTCTGTCCGTCAGTCTGTCTGTCTGTCTGCCTGCCTGCCTGTCCGTCTGCCTGTCCGTCTGTCTGTCTGCCTGTTTGCCTGTCTTTTTGTCTGCCTGTATGTCTGTCTGCCCATCCGTCTGCCTGTCAGTCTGCCTGTCTGTCTGCATGTCTGTCCGTCGGTCTGCCTGTATCTGTTGTCACTGTTTTAACAAGCTTGTCATAGGGTGATACATCGATATGACATTATCGATGCTTATCACTTACCCTGTGAAATATGAGTCTCTCTGAGATGTTTGGTAGGCAGCGCATCCTGTTCAGGGTGTCTCTTCGGTTCCCCTTTTGTCTTGAACAGCTGTTGACAAAACACATCAGGACAACTGAGCCTGTGTAAAATACAGAGTGTGCATCCTAAAAGGCACCCTATTCGCTACGTAAGGCACTACTTTTGACAAGGGCCCAGAGAGCTCTGGTAAAAAGTCGTGCACTATATAGGGAATAGGGTGCCATTTGGGACTCTCCCATGTGTATTAGGATTGCATTACAGCGTCCTCACTCAACCTCCTAAAGACAATGACAACAGTTTTGTTCTAATGCTGAGAGACAATAGGGGTGTAGTGAATCTGTAGGGTAAATTTCAGCCCTGCCTTACAGAGGTAATCTCAAAACACAGAGCACCCTACCTTAATCATGATCTTTGGAAACTTATGCATTTTCGGTAGGAAACGCCACTTCCTGTTCTTCTTAGTCTCTTCCCCTCTGGCAGAGGGAAGACGGGCCATGCCGTCAGCCTTTACATCAGCCGGGCTAAGGCTCCTGGCAGGGAATTCCTCAGTAGCATTAAGGTCAGCTACAACACCATGAGTGATGTCACTTGTGGCATTGCTGGTGTCTGAGTGAGAAGAGCACGCTAGTGTGACCGACCTGTGTACAATAACTGGGAGAAGAGGACGCAGCCATTGAAGTCAGTCACTGCATCCCAAATGGCATTCTCTTCACTTTATAGTGCACTACTTTTGACCAGGGCCCATAGGGTCTGGTCAAAAGTAGTGCACTAAATATGGAAGAAGGTGCCATTTTGGACACAACCAGTGAATTTCACATCATAAAACGCAATGTATTGAGCATCATGTTACAATTAAGTCCTATGCAGATGAAAATAGGTACTTTCACTTACCATCCTCCATTGTAGACTTGGACACATAAGTCAGGCTGTCCATCACCACGTCTGTCATCAACTTGATGACCTGATCCAAAACCATTTCAGCCGATGGTGGCATAGGCCTTCCCATACACTGCCCCAGGAGTCTCCTAACAGAAGTCTGGGCAAAGTTGTAAATGAGCTCTGAGGCATCGTCCTTTGACAGCTTCCTCAGGGCTGGTTTAGGCAGCGCTGGTTGAGAGAGGCTTCTGTGGCCAACCATGGATTGAAGCTGGCGGTTTATGGTTATCTCCTGAATGAGACCATGGACCTTTGCGATCAGGTTGCCAGATGCACCTTGAAGGGCTTCAACTGACAGGAGCCTATCCAGATGTTCTTCTGCTGAAGTCATCTCTGGGTCGTCCGTCTTCAATGTGTCCATTATAGTTTTCACTATGACATTGGTGTCAGATATGTTTATTTCTTGTTGGCTCACAAGCGTTGACCGTGAACCTGTCTCGTCCATTGCGATAGAGGTATGGGATTCTGTCCTTGTGATTTTATCGGCAGCGCTCATGTCAGGCAACTGGTCAAGGCTCTCCAGTACAGAGTCTAACATGTTAGTGGCTATCAGACACTCCTCACTTGCAATCTGCCCAACAGATGAACTCTCAGAGTTGGCCACTCTACACTTGATCACATTTAGGATCAAGCTGAGCGTCTTCTTTGCAGTTTTGCTAAAGCCTTCTTGGCTGACTGCCACTGTTACGTCTTTTAGAGCCACAAGAGGTTTGCAACTTTCACTCAATCCACTGCCGTGGAGAGGAGAGGCTCTCTTCAAACTGTTGTTGCTCACAACTGACATACTCCTGGTGGGCAGAGTGACATCCTCACTGCATGTGTCAATTATATGGTGGTCTGTTGAAGAGCCACTCGAAGACACAAGGGCTTTAGACCTTTTAGCCAAACAGACTTTTGACAAAGGCTTCTCACTTCTCACAGACGGAGGGCGGCTCCTGTCCTCAACAAGAGCAGTGTCAGCGGACTTAGAATGTCTGAGTGTCTCCACAGGGGCGGAGTCCAGCACATATTTGGCTGTGGTGACTGACACTGGTGGAAAATAGAAAAAGATGTTCAGTCTATCCTTTACTCTGTGGTACATGGTTTGAGCAGCATCCAATAAGTTGTCAAAGACAACTCTGGGTTTGAGCTGGAACTCCAGCTTTTTCTCTCCTAGTGGGAAGGAGTCTGCGTCGTCCACAGTGTACTGGGATACACTTTCAAGGTCTTGCATGATAATATTTACTATATCTTCGGCTGTAGAAACTGCATGGTGTGAGAAGGTGGTGCTAGGCATGCTCTGTAGCAAAGAATGGCTGGCTTTGCTAGCAGCTCTGAGAATGGTCTCACTCACAATGTGTTTGGCCTTAGCTCGGAACTCAGCACTGTGAAAGCTCTGGATGGAAATGTTAGAGGTTCTGCTGGCTGCACTAAGAGATCGCGTGAGTGTGGCAATCTCGGCTGATGTCACATCACTCGAAATGGTGAGGTCCTCCAATTTCGAAATTATCGAGTCCAACTTCTGGTTGAAGTCGAAGGATGAATTTGACGTGCTCTCCCCAACGGAAGCGGAGCAGTCTTCCTTTGAAGTGTCCACCCTCAGCACCGAGATCACCTGTTTGATTACCCCTTTAGTGCAGGTGTCGAGGGTGAGCTGGTAGGCTGAGGCTGGGGACTTAGAAGGGTCTTACTGTCTGTCTTCTGTACAGGAGACACTGCCAAAGTGGCCTCAGTTACAGGAGATTCCTGCACAGTGGCCTCAGTTACAAGTAGTCCAGTTGCAGAAAGCTCGATTTGCACAGGAGTATTTTTTCCCTCAGTGAGATGGTGGGAGGTGAACAGCTTCCTTAGTTTGTCCAGGGTTTTGGTATAAATCTTCTGGGAACCTGAACTCACTTCCACCCAGAACATTTTGCGACCTGATTTCGTACGCATGGAGGCCTTATTGACCTCAGATACCTCATGCAGGTCGGAAATAATTCCACCAAAGAGATCAGAGGATGCCTCCTCAATATTCTCTGAGGAAACATGGACAGATAGGATTTCCGACAGTTTCCCACAAGTGTCGGTTTTATCCAGCGCAGCAGTATATGTCACAGCTGCATCCTGAATGACCTGAGTGATGCATTGCTCAGCTTTGACAATATACTCCTCCACTGGTTGACCATGGAGGATGTCAACTTTATCAGCAGGGAGCTCCTTCTGAATACTCACATTCTCCTCTGATGGGCATGGGTTGTTGAAGATAATGCTCTCAGTGACCATCTTAGAGGAGGCGAGAGATGAGTCGAGAAGCAGAGATCTGTATATTGTCGAGGTGGACATCTCTGGGTGCTTTATCACAGCAGCCTCCTCCAAAATGGCCGACGGGCCCTGGAGGATGTCAGAGATATCCATGTCCTCAATGGTCTCTACCAGAGACGATAGTAGGTCTCTGGCTGCCAGGTTGGTAGGTCTCTGGTTCTCAAGCTCTGTTTTGATTGCTTGACAGGCAGTTGCCAGAGCAACAACAGAGCGAGAACACAACTGCTTCAAGGTGGAGTCAGAAAAAGATGATGACAGATCTGTCATGGACATGGTGGAGAGTTGACTCTCAGAGACAAATGGGCTGAGTTTGACAGACACCTGTCTGACCAAGTCCCCAGCAAGAGCTCTCATATCTATTGCTCCACTAGCTGAGTTGTGGGAGCAGGCACTCTGTGGCCTTGACCGGTTCCTGTTATCCAAAAATCCTGTTATCCAAAAAACCTCAAGTACAAGATCCACAACATCGGATGACACTTCTGTCACTCTGTTGTCGGACAGAAATGTACTTGGATGAATGGTGCCTGCATTCACAGTCCAGTCGCAAATGGAGTTGTTGGACTGACTCTGGACTAGTGGAACTAGACAGGTTTCACTTGGACCTTGGCCAAAGAGCTCTGCCATTTTGAGCAGAACTGATCTTAAGACCTTTGACTTGGAAATGTTCAGCAGTGGGTCGTTGTTGGACAGTCTGGTGGATGGTCTGCTAGCCGATCTGTGAACCACTAGGCTTTGTATTTCTGCCGAAATGGCAGTTAGAAAATAGGTCAAGGGGCTGGACGCTCTCCCCTCATTTCCTCCGTTGGCTTTAGCCTTGATGATGCTATCTATGATGATGACTATGACCTGTCCAGCCAGAGGACCCAAGATGGCCTCAAGCTCCCTCTCTAACTCAAGGGGAGACTTGTGGCCGAGCGCAATATGCTCTATGGCATGGGAATACATCTTAGAAGTCGCCATGCTTAGCATCTCTTGGGCAAACTGTTGACTTGCTGAGATACTTCCAGTCAGCAGAACTAGAGTTCCCTGACTGACACTTCGCATTAGCTCAGCCAATCTGGAGTTGAGAAGGTTTATAACCAACTCGACAATACCCATCATAAACTTGCCGTCCGTTGACATTTTGCTAGGTCTGTATTTCTCCTGTCTACTCCGTTTGGGCAGCGGTACGATGTCACCCTGCGACTGGCCGCTCTGGACCATGTCGAAGACAGAGTCCTCAGAGATGCCAAACACAGATCTCAGTGGTGCTGAGTGTTGTCTGTGTCTCATCTCTCTATCGCCACCCTCAGGTGAGGAGACATATCGCTCTTCGTTCTCACTTAGCAAAGAGGTCATGGACCTGCAGAATGCACAACATAAATGAATAGTATATGGTAACAAAATAAAAAATATGATCCAAGAATTTGGGACACAAACTCAACCTTGTTATTATTATTCAAAGGAAGCATTGTGAACCATCTCAAACCACACTCAGAGCAAACATTAACCTTCAGAGTAAACGTTTTAGAGTGGTTGTGTAGTATCTAAGTAGTATTTCTCACTAAGTGGATCTGGAATGGATATTTGTACCTATAACAGGAAATACCTGCAAAAAGAGGAGGGGATAGAGCTAGGTATCTGTGAGAGGAGGGGTTAGGGCTAGATACCTGTGAGAGGAGGGGATAGGGCTAGGTACCTGTGAGAGGAGGGGATAGGGCTAGGTACCTGTGAGAGGAGGGGATAGGGCTAGGTACCTGTGAGAGGCGTGGATAGGGGTAGGTACCTGTGAGAGGAGGGGATAGGGCTAGGTACCTGTGAAAGGAGGGGATAGGGCTAGGTACCTTTGAGAGGCGTGGATAGGGGTAGGTACCTGTGAGAGGAGGGGATAGGGGTAGGTACCTGTGAGAGGAGAGGATAGGGCTAGGTACCTTTGAGAGGAGGGGATAGGGCTAGGTACCTGTGAGAGGAGAGGATAGGGCTAGGTACCTTTGAGAGGAGGGGATAGGGCTAGGTACCTGTGAGAGGCATGGATAGGGCTAGGTACCTGTTAGAGGCATGGATAGGGCTAGGTACCTGTGAGAGGCATGGATAAGGCTAGGTACCTGTGAGAGGCGTGGATAGGGCTAGGTACCTGTGAGAGGAGGTGATAGGGCTAGGTACCTGTTAGAGGCATGGATAGGGCTAGGTACCTGTGAGAGGAGGGGATAGGGCTAGGTACCTGTGAGAGGAGGGGATAGGGCTAGGTACCTGTGAGAGGCGTGGATAGGGGTAGGTACCTGTGAGAGGAGGGGATAGGGCTAGGTACCTGTGAGAGGCGTGGATAGGGGTAGGTACCTGTGAGAGGAGGGGATAGGGGTAGGTACCTGTGAGAGGAGGGGATAGGGCTAGGTACCTGTGAGAGGAGGGGATAGGGCTAGGTACCTGTGAGAGGAGGGGATAGGGCTAGGTACCTGTGAGAGGCGTGGATAGGGGTAGGTACCTGTGAGAGGAGGGGATAGGGCTAGGTACCTGTGAAAGGAGGGGATAGGGCTAGGTACCTTTGAGAGGCGTGGATAGGGGTAGGTACCTGTGAGAGGAGGGGATAGGGCTAGGTACCTTTGAGAGGCGTGGATAGGGGTAGGTACCTGTGAGAGGAGGGGATAGGGGTAGGTACCTTTGAGAGGAGGGGATAGGGCTAGGTACCTGTGCGAGGAGAGGATAGGGCTAGGTACCTTTGAGAGGCGTGGATAGGGGTAGGTACCTGTGAGAGGAGGGGATAGGGGTAGGTACCTTTGAGAGGAGGGGATAGGGCTAGGTACCTGTGCGAGGAGAGGATAGGGCTAGGTACCTTTGAGAGGAGCGGATAGGGCTAGGTACCTGTGAGAGGCATGGATAGGGCTAGGTACCTGTTAGAGGCATGGATAGGGCTAGGTACCTGTGAGAGGCGTGGATAAGGCTAGGTACCTGTGAGATGCGTGGATAGGGCTAGGTACCTGTGAGAGGAGGGGATAGGGCTAGGTACCTGTGAGAGGAGGGGAAAGGCGTGGGAGTGCGTGTGCTGCAGGCAGTTCTTGCGCTGGTGCACCTGCTGGGTCCTCCATTACAGCTGAATCTGACGCTGCGGCCAAGAGAGGTCACCTCTCCTGCCTCATTACTTCCTGATCCAGAAGAGCTTGGCGAATCAGAGAGCTCTATCTGCATGGTGAGGTCAAGGGCGGGAACAACCACAGTGGATGTAGACTCCATCACCCATGCTACAATATCCATGCACTTGGCACTAAACTCATGTCTGCTCATCTGCAATGTTAAAAGACCATACAGAGTTAGTTTGTTAAAGGGGCTGCACTGATATAAAATGTAGAACCATTTACTCAAGCTAGTCAATTAAAGCAGTGGTTCAGGATTAAAGGTCCTGCAGGATTTCCACAAATGAATGTTTGGTCCATTTTACCAACATTAACTACTTTAGAGGTGACTATAACTCACCCCGGCACGCATATTCTCACTCAGCAGATTCCAATGGCTGAAAAGTAAATAAATGCAAGTACACAATGAACTACATGACATTACCTCTATTATCTTAGACTATGTTATGGATGGACATTACCTCTATTATTTTAGATTACGTTATGGATGGACATTACCTCTATGATTTTAGATTACGTTATGGATGGACATTACCTCTATTATTTTAGATTACGTTATGGATGGACATTACCTCTATTATTTTAGATTACGTTATGGATGGACATTACCTCTATTATTTTAGATTACGTTATGGATGGACATTACCTCTATTATCTTAGATTACGTTATGGATGGACATTACCTCTATTATCTTAGACTACGTTATGGATGGACCTCTATGGAACTAGGCCACACCCAGACATCCCTGATTGGTTATTTGGTCCGTTGAGTCCTTTGTATTGGCCCGAGACTATGGGAGACTCTCAATCTCCTCGCCTCCTTCTCAAAACCCATTGGATGAGAAGGTCAGAAGGGCGGGACCTCTGGCTTTCTCATCCAATGGGTTTTGAGAAGAGAGGACACGAGGAGTATGCAATTGAGATAGGGAACATATCTAGGGGATGCATGGGGAAGCCAAAGAGCAACTTACTCGTCCTTCATGTCCTGCACAAAGGTGTGTAGGTCTGGGTAGCTTCTCTTTCCCCTGCTGAGGGTGAGGCTGGTCTGGGAAGTTTCATCCTTGTGGGTCACGGTAGTGAAGGTCACCACTGCAGCCTGATGGCGACAACAGAAAGCAGAGTTAGGCTGTAATTCAATTTTGCGTCATTAAAACACAAAATATCTCAATGAAATGTCATACATGTAATAGAAAAATACATCAAATACATCAACTTGTCCGAGAGAGATTTACATGGTTACAAAAACGTCACGCCACTTTTTTCCAAGATGGCGAAGTAGTGCAGTCCTATTTCTGTCGTGTGTCTGTAAATAGCCTGTAAATACCCTGTTTTTTGTATTTTTCGTACATATTTCCCTATCAGACTTTTCATCCTTCTACAAAATATACTTTCCTGCAACCCGCCTCACTCAATGTGGAACGGATTCTATTATCGACTTACCTTTATCTAGAATCTAGAATCTCCAGTTGAAACTAGCTAGCCAGCTAACTAGCTACTTGCTATTAGCCACAGCTAGCGGTGTTTCACCCAGAACATTGGATTTTTTTCCGCGGGATTAATTTTAATCACTGGACATTGATCACCGGATATTCGGCCAGTCTGCACAGCGCGTTATCGACCCAGAACATATCAGTTTTTCCGCCGGAATCACTGAATCACTGGACCTTTAACTCCGGATTCATCGCTACCAGCTAGCTACCACCAGCCAGCTACAACAAAACGGACGCTGTGGTCTGGCTAATCATCCTGAGCTAGGCCCATCGCCCATCTCCCGGCTATCTACCTCTCTGTCAACCGGACGGGACCACCTAGTGTTGACACGGAGCCCCGCCGATCCTACACGACTGGTCTGCCGACGAAATCGTCTGATGTGGTTACGACGTTAACCACGAAGATTCCATCCATCTGCTAGCCCTGGCCCGCTAGCACACGCTAGCCGTGGCCTCTTACTAGTGCTTCACCACCGGACCTTATGATAACTCAGATATACAGCTGATATCTGCTGGACTGTTCCTTTTTACGGTACTACATCCTGTTTATGTTTAGCCTCAGCCCAAACATGGTTAGTTTATTGTTGTTTCGGTTATTTCTAATTGTACTATATCACTGTAGACCCCCCAGCCTAGCTAAACCTGCCTTAGATAGCTCCTTTGCACCTTCCCCTATACACGCGGAGACCGACTCAATTGATGACTCCAGCGATGCTATCTCTTTCATTGTTACCCAACGCTTAGGTTTACCTCCACTTTACTCATATCCTTCCATATCCTTGTCTGTACATAATGCCCTGAATCTTTTCTATAACACCCGGAAATCTGCCCCCTTTATTCTATGTACCCAACGCACTAGAAGACCAGTTCTTAAAGCCTTTAGCCGTATCCTTATTCTAGTCCTCCTCTGTTCCTCTGGTGATGTAGAGGCTAACCCAGGCCCTGCAGCCCTCAGTATCACTCCTACTCCCCAGGCGCTATCATTTGATGACTTCTGTAATCGCAAAAGTCTTGGTTTCTTGCACATAAATATCAGAAGTCTACTTCCTAAGTTTGAGTTATTCACTGCGTTAGCACACTCTGCCAGCCCTCATGTTCTAGCAGTGTCTGAATCCTGGCTCAGGAAGGCCACCAAAAATTCTGAAATGTCCATCCCCAACTATAACATTTTCCGTCTAGATAGAACTGCCAAAGGGGGTGGAGTTGCAATCTACTGTAGAGATAGCCTGCAGAGCTCTATCATACTATCCAGGTCTGTGCCCAAACAGTTTGAGCTTCTACTTCTAAAAATCCACCTTTCCAGAAATAAGTCTCTCACTGTTGCCGCTTGCTACAGACCCCCCTCAGCCCCCAGCTGTGCCCTGGACACCATATGTGAATTGATTGCCCCCCATTTATCCTCAGAGTTTGTACTGCTTGGTGACCTAAATTGGGATATGCTTAATACCCCAGCCATCCTACAATCCAAGCTAGATGCCCTCAACCTCACGCAAATTATCAACGAACCTACCAGGTACAACCCTAAATCCGTAAACATGGGTACCCTCATAGATATCATCCTGACTAACATACCCTCTAAATACACCTCAGCTGTCTTCAACCAGGATCTCAGCGATCACTGCCTTATTGCCTGCGTCCGTAACGGGTCCGCGGTCAAACGGCCACCCCTCATCACTGTCAAACGCTCCCTAAAACACTTTAGCGAGGAGGCCTTCCTAATTGACCTGGCCCAGGTATCCTGGATGGATATAGATCTCATTCCGTCAGTAGAGGATGCCTGGTTGTTCCTTAAAAGTAATTTCCTCTCAATCTTAAATAAACATGCCCCATTCAAAAAATACAGAACTAAGAACCGATATAGCCCCTGGTTCTCCTCAGACTTGACTGCCCTTGACCAGCACAAAAACATCCTGTGGCGTACAGCATTAGCATCAAATAGCCCCCGCGATATGCAACTTTTCAGGGAAGTTAGGAACCAATATACACAAGCAGTCAGGAAAGCAAAGGCTAACTTTTTCAAACAGAAATTTGCATCCTGTAGCACTAACTCCAAAAAGTTTTGGGACACTGTAAAGTCCATGGAGAATAAGAGCACTTCCTCCCAGCTGCCCACTGCACTGAGGCTAGGAAACACTATCACCACCGATAAATCTACAATAATCGAGAATTTCAACAAGCATTTTGCTACAGCTGGCCATGCTTTCCATCTGGCTACCACTAACCCGGCCACCAACTCTGCACCCTCTGCTGCAACTTGCCCATGCCCCCCCCGCTTCTCCTTCACACAAATTCAGACAGCTGATGTTTTGAAAGCGCTGCAAAATCTGGACCCCTACAAATCAGCTGGGCTAGACAATCTGGACCCTTTCTTTCTAAAACTAGCCGCCGAAATTGTCGCAACCCCTATTACTAGTCTGTTCAACCTCTCTTTCATAACGTCTGAGATCCCCAGAGATTGGAAAGCTGCCGCGGTCATCCCCCTCTTCAAAGGGGGTGACACTCTAGATCCAAACTGCTACAGACCTATATCCATCCTGCCCTGCCTTTCGAAAGTATTCGAAAGCCAAGTTAACAAACAGATCATCGACCATTTCGAATACCACCGTACCTTCTCCGCTATGCAATCCGGTTTCCGAGCTGGTCACGGGTGCACGTCAGCCACGCTCAAGGTCCTAAACGATATTATAACCGCGATTGATAATAGACAGTACTGTGCAGCCGTCTTCATCGACCTGGCCAAGGCTTTCGACTCTGTCAACCACCGCATTCTTATTGGCAGACTAAATAGCCTTGGTTTCTCAAATGACTGCCTCGCCTGGTTCACCAACTACTTCTCAGATAGAGTTCAGTGTGTCAAATCGGAGGGCCTGTTGTCTGGACCTATGGCAGTCTCTATGGGGGTGCCACAGGGTTAAATTCTTGGGCCGACACTTTTCTCCGTGTATATCAAGGATGTCGCTCTTGCTGCTGGTGACTCTCAGATCCACCTCTACGCAGACGACACCATTTTGTATACATCTGGCCCTTCATTGGACACTGTGTTAACAAACCTCCAAACGAGCTTCAATGCCATACAACAATCCTTCAGTAGCCTTCAACTGCTCTTAAACACTAGTAAAACTAAATGCATGCTTTTCAATCGAACGCTGCTAGCACCCGCCCACCCAACTAGAATCACCACTCTCGACGGGTCTGACCTAGAGTATGTGGACAACTACAAATATCTAGGTGTCTGGTTAGACTGTAAACTCAACTTCCAGACTCACATAAAGAATCTCCAATCCAAAGTTAAATCTAGAATCGGCTTCCTATTTCGCAACAAAGCCTCCTTCACTCATGCTGCCAAACATGCCCTCGTAAAACTGACTATCCTACCGATCCTTGACTTCGGCGATGTCATTTACAAAATAGCCTCCAACACTCTACTCAGCAAACTGGATGTAGTCTATCACAGTGCCATCCGTTTTGTCTCCAAAGCCCCATACACTACCCACCACTGTGACCTGTACGCTCTTGTTGGCTGGTCCTCACTACATGTTCGTCGTCAAACCCACTGGCTCCAGGCCATCTATAAATCACTGCTAGGCAAATCCCCGCCTTATCTTAGCTCATTGGTCACCATAGCAGCACCCACCCGTAGTCTGCGCTCCAGCAGGTATATCTCACTGGTCATTCCCAAAGCCAACACCTCCTTTGGCCGCCATTCCTTCCAGTTCTCTGCTGCCAATGACTGGAACGAATTGCAAAAATCTCTGAAGCTGGAGACTCTTATCTCCCTCAATAACTTTAAGCATCAGTTGTCAGAGCACCTTACCGATCACTGCACCTGTACACAGCCCATCTGAAATTAGCCCACCCAACTACCTCATCCCTATATTGTTATTTATTTTTCTCTTTTGCACCCCAGTATCTCTATTTGCACATAATCTCTTGCACATCTAGCATTCCAGTGTTAATACTATTGTAATTATTCTGCACTATAGCCTATTTATTGCCTTACCTCCATAACTTGCTACATTTGCACACACTGTATATATATTTTCTGTTGTATTTCTGACTTTATGTTTTTTTACCCCATATGTAACTCTGTGTTGTTTTTATTGCACTACTTTGCTTTATCTTGGCCAGGTCGCAGTTGTAAATGAGAACCTGTTCTCAACTGGCTTACCTGGTTAAATAAAGGTTAAATAAATAAAAATAAAATAAAAATAAAAGCCTACACGAAATACAGCCCTTATTTTATGTGTTTCTAAAATCGCCTATGGGAAAAATTAATGGTGGAAAAACGATTGGAACCATTTCCCTGTTTGACCGCTAGGTTTTATGGGTATTATCACACCTCCACTGTAACACTCTATAGAGGGGTTGGTTGTTTAGCAACAAAACTGGCATGCAACTATGGGGCAAAATAGACAGGGTTTGACTTAGACAACATGTAAACTATATTTAGTCTCTAAATGTTTAATGCAAACATAAATACATTTGAACAATGAACTCGTCTCAAATACATTGTTACAGTTGTTGTTGGTTAGCTAGGTAGCGAATTTTAGTCATTGCATAGACATGATATCAGTCAAAACACCTCAAAACAAGACATGGTATCAATAACACCATACAACGAGCTGAAACATGCCATAGAGCTACGATTCCCCACATGGCAGCTTGTTGTTAGCTGAGGTACAGAATCATAACAAGATACACGACTTCCGGCCATCGATGCGCGAGCATCATTTTCGTGACGTCAGCCAACCCTTCTATGGCTCCTGGTCAAAAGTAGTACACTAGCCTACATAGGGAATAGGGTGCCATTTTGGACGAATTTATGAAGGTGCTGTCATAACCTTTGACCCCCATTTGACCCTACTGTACCTTTAGCCAACTCTCATGACTCCCCGGCCATATACTTTCTAGTTTGATATTACAGCATGAATAGCACATTATTTCATTTGTTAAACAATATTTAATCCACAGTAATTAATATAATTGAAGATTTAAAAATAAATAACATGTCTACCTTGAACTCTTTATTCTCCATCTCCTTGCAAAATCAGCACATTTCCTTGCCAAAATGAACGCGCATCCAGAGCGAAAACAAACGCAATCCTCCAGCACTAGGGAGGATTAGACTGAACTGCTCCAGCGGTTTTTGATCAGTTTCAACATTTATCAGTGATGACGTAACAATGACCTGTACAGATTTGACGCACTTTCGATCTCGTGCTGATGCAACACTCTGTGTTGTTGAAAGCTCATGTATGGAAATCCTGCGAGTTGTAAACAAATGTAGGCTATTGTTGCCCTTAAAACTGTAATGTTGAGGACGCCATGAAAAATAAAATACATAACCCACACCGTTAGGCCAAGGTACATGCAATATTCATCACTTTGCCAATAGACTTCTTGTTCCTTGTTGTATGTAGCCTTTCTTTTGGGATTAGCACCACTGTCACCTAGAAATTGATACTGCGGTTGTCACATAAAACAGATAACCCATAGTTCATTATTAAATAACATAACTCATTTCTTTATTTTATTACTCATAAAATATACAGCAATCTTCAGATACTGAAAGAATTCATGGGAGTTTCGAATTCAGTCACTATTTCATATGTACATGCTAGTTTCATCCTTTTAAAGAAAAAAAAGGACACGAAAAAACCTGTGAACCTCCTGATCCTGATTTGACGAACATAGCATATGTATTGTACATATTTCCAGTTAAAATTATTTTCAAAAAGAGACAAAAACGGGGGTTTGAACAAGCAATCACATAAAAGGATTGAGTGGTTTCATTTTTTTGAAGAAGTTAAGCAAGCAAAACCTGTCAAAATACATTGATTATAAGACCAAGACAAATAATATATATATATTTTTTTCAACAGAAGAAAATCTAAATGCTGCTGTCCTACCATTGGTTTACAGTGTTTCTCCTCTCCAAGGGAGGCATGTTTTCCCCCTCGTATGCCTCGGAATAGTATCAGTGCTTTTCACAAACGTTGTAGTACTTAGTGTGCATCATTGTTTTCGCTCATACAGCTGCCCCTACTCTCCTAACCTCCCCTCAGTAACTAAAGAAGGCACAAAATGATGACATAAATATCACAAGAAAGAATACATGAATTAATAATTTACTTTCTAAAATATTTTCTAGAGGGCAAAGGACAGGTAGGTTTAATAACGCAAATGTAAAAAGTCCTGTCGCTCACATACAAATGCAAAATCTAAATGGCACCCTATTCTTTATAGAGTACACTACTTTTGACCAGAACCCTATGGCCCTGGTCAAAAGTAGTGTACTATAAAGGGAATAGGGTGCCATTGGGGATGGAAATTCTTTGAAATTACTCATGAGAGCAAATACTACGATTCTTTGGTTCCCACAGAGGGTCAGGAGCTTAAGACATGAATGATTTTATTAAAATGTTTGTTCATAAAAAATAAATGATTTCCCCTCCTCCCACATGGATTACAGACAAGAGGCTAGGTGCGTTCTGACTGTCTTAGTGTGCGGATAAACATGACCATCACTCTCATAAAACTTAAATGAAACATCACTCCTTATGTTTTTTCTCAGGCCAAAACGCTCAATCCCATTTCTACTGTCAAAACAGGTTTTGAAAAGGCTTCTTCCACATCTTTTGGTCCATGTCTGTTTTTCACTCAGTGAAGTGCTACTATCCCCTTGGACTACAGGTTATTGCCGTCATAAGGTGTCCGTCTGTCTGTTGGCTGGACAGTTTCTACCGTTTAGGACCTTTGTGGGTAAAGGTAAAGGTGGGGTATAGCAGCAGCAGTTCCTCTGAAGTCCAGTATCTGCTGGAAGGACACCTGGTGGTATGAGAGGATGAGTGTGGCCAGCCAGCCTGTTGTGCCTCCCCCTCTCCCTCCCTCCCTCCCTCCATTTCTCTCTCTCCAACTGCGGGACTCTTAAGGCTCCTGTGCGGACTGTCTCGGCTCGTGCCCTCCCAAAGCTGGCTGTGGTGATTTAAGACACGGTGTGTATGTGTGGATTTGTTTGTGGCCTCTGCCCCACTTCACTGTCCATCCGCCTGCCCTTGGCTCCTCTCCTGGGCAGCGACCACCACCCCCCTCAGTATGTCTTTGAGTCTGAGTCGTTGAGTTCCTCATCCTTGTAGAAGCCTCCATCGTGGTCGCGGTGGCCGATGTTGTTGAAGCTGCAGTAGGAGCTGTGCTCGCTGCGCAGCACGGGCAGGCTGTCGAAGGTCACACTCTTGGAGGGGCTGGTGGTGTAGTGGTTAATGGCACTGAAGGACAGGCTGGGCGCCGGGTTGCAGGGGGACACGGGCATCATGGTGGCCAGGATCAGCGCCAGGCAGTCCGCCACGTCTTTGTTGGGGGCGCAGGCCAAGGCAGGCGTGTAACCTGAGGGGTTCAAACAGAACAGCAGAGGGTCACTTCAGGAGCATCACCGTTTACTATAACACTTTTGGTGAAAAACATGAAATAACACCAGGCTAGGAGATACAAAGTTAAGACAATAACCAAGCAGTGGACTAGAGAGAAACATTTGTGGACACATTGAGAAGAGAAGTACAGAAGAAAACGGTGTTAGCGTTATGGATCTTACCATTCTCATCGACTGCGAGCACACTAGTAGCTCCTGAACCACCACCGTCAGACCATTTCTGGCTGCAACGTGTAACGGCCTGAGGAGAAAGTACCGTCAGATTAGCCAGCAGCAAATGAGGATACCTCCCAAATGCCAGACTATTCCCTATATAGTGCACTTCTTCTAATTCTTCTGGCCCAATTAATACAGCTGAACCATACGTACGTCTGTAAGGCTGCGTTAGTCGAGTTGATGAGGTTCCTGTCTGTAATCTTCTCCAATATCAACAAAGCACTGGTTTCATGCCCCTTTAAAAACCAGAGTCAAACATGTCAGACCAAAATTTCAACCAGAGAGAGCCAACTGTTCAGATGAACGTCATCTTCATGTGGGGATGCTCACCTTACTGCAGGCCAGATGAAGAGCAGTGTTCTTGACTGCATCCTGCAGGGTGAGCTCTGCTTTGGCACTGCTCACCAACAGCTCTGACACAGACAGAGAAACATAAAGAAACTCAATTAGGAAATTAAGCGACTTATTAAAATGTAAAACAGACATGTTGAACTTAAGCCGGCTGGGCGAGGCAAAGCGGAGGAGAGGGGGCTGCGTACCGACAGCGTTGGTTTGTCCGTTCTCAGCAGCCATCATGAGGGAGGTCTTCCCGGAGGCATCGGGGGAGTTGACCTGGGCGTTGTGGCCTAGCAGCAGCTGAAGACACTCCACGTGGTCCGTGAAAGCCGCCGCATGCAGGGGGGTCCTGGAGAGAGAGGAAACTTATTTCACCGATATCATGTAGGACTGTTGTAAACAAGTTTGTTCAATTAACCCTGTTTATACCATAGAAATATAAAATCACTAATAGATGTATTAAAAGTAATCTACAATCCCTCATCCAACCCCAGAGGTCATTTTATTCCCAAGACAACATTATTCTCCAGAAGAAAAGGACTTTGTCATGTGCTGTAGTTACCGGTTCTTGGTGTCAGTGGCGTTGACAATGGCCGGCCCCAGAGTGTCAATCAGCATCTCTGCAGCCCCCTCGTTGTCATTGATCACAGCTCAGTGGAGGGGGCTGAACGAGTTGCCCTCGGTCTTGTGGAAAACCTCCTGTTCCAGCAGCACCTCTACACACGTGTCATGGCCTAGTGGAAGATTGATTCATACCGGAAAAAGATGACGTCGCTGCAGACCACAACAATACTCTCAGAGAAAGCTACACATCTGACAATGGTGAAGTCACAAAATATGTTTTAGCTACAACATATGCTATGTCAATCCCTGACAAAGTCCTGTTTCAGTGTAAGGTCCTCCACTGAGAGTCATAACCCCTAATTCTGTTGTAGTCTTGTTCATTCCCCCACATGGCTCCGTCCACACCAATCGAATGCTTTTCAAGCCACAAGAGGGAGTGAATGAGTGTACACTTCATGGAGGAGAGAACAGAGCTACAGTCCAGTTAGTCAGTACGTACCGTTGTATGTAGGGGTGTAACGATCCATCTACTACATCGATGTATCGATTTATATTCCTATGATCCAACTACATCGATCTGTGCTCGGCGAGTTGGCCTTTTGGACAACATATATCACTCTAACATCGTTTTAAAATGTAATAAATCGATTGTATCGATACTAGGAAATAACCCATTGGATTTAAGCACGTCAGACTTTATATGGATGTTTTTTCTTAGCACTTTTAATGATAAAGGCTTTAAACATTACTCGATTCAGTCTGCCTATCCGTGACGTCATCGCCCCACGCCAGCAGCAGCGCAAAGGCGCAAAGACAACAAAACATAGCATGGCGGACGACAGAGGAGAAGCCGACGAGCGAGAAATTATCAAGCCACCATTGCGGTCCTTACAAGGAACAGGAATCTAGGAAACTTCACCTGCACTGTCCAGTATCCAGGTATTTATTTCAGTCACACTGGTTGAATTTTTGGCTAAAAGGTTACTGAATCGATTTCAAGTCACTGAATCGTTTCGGATCGTATCGTTCTAAATGAACCAATATCGTCCTTGAATCGTATCGACAACCACGAATCGTGATACAAATCGAATCGTTACACCCCTAGTTGTATGGCCTGCCTAATTCAGGGACATGTTTACGGTGCTGAAGAGAGAAAATCAGAAAAGATCTAGTGTTCCGTTAGTCCAGTACGTACCGTTATAGCAGGCCCAGTGTAGTGGCGTGTAGCCCTGGTTGTCTGTGATGACGGGGAGGGTCTCCACTGACTGGGCGGCGTGTAGGAGCCCCCCCAGCACCCCGATGTGTCTGGATGCCGCCGCCAGGTGGACAGGGGTCCGCCCCTTACAGTCCCGAACCAGGAAGCTGGCGCTGTGCTGCAGCAGGGCCTCCACACACTCCTCATGACCCTTCAACGCCTGGGAGGAAGGGCGGGGAGACAAGAATGGATTTGAATAACTAATAATCAATGATATAATAATGAATCATCAATTATTACAAATGATGTCTGGAGGCAGGTCCCCCTACAGGGATGAATACACCACTACCCATGGACAACTACTTTTCTGAAGATAATATGTATATTTGAGCCTCCCCGTCTCTTTCTGTGTGTGAGCGTATACAGCCAGCTCTCCTCCTCACCCCTCTGTGTAGCGCTGTTCTGCCCCACTTGTCTTTGGCTTCTACGCTGGCTCCCTTGTTGAGCAGTGAGTACACACAGTCTGTGTGTCCGCTCAGCACCGACAGCATCAGAGGGGTTCTGATACACAAGACAACAAGGTCATATTACAAACTGGTAATAACCAGGCTGAGTCCCAAATGGCAACCTATTCCCTATATGGTACACTACTTTTGACCCGAGCCCATAGGGTTCTGGTTTAAAGTAGTGCACCAAGTAGGGCATAGGGTGCCATTTGGGACGTAGACCTAGTGTCAAAATCTCTTTATTTCAGGAATTGTATCCAAAACCCAATTGACTTACTGTCCATTCCCGTCTTGAACGTCCACTGCACTCTGGAGGTCAGCATTTCCAATCAGCAAACGCAAACACTCCGAATGACCGTTGGTAGCTAGAGGAGGATAAACAGAGAGGATATAAGAATGTGAGATGATTGACCGTTGGTAGCTAGAGGAGGCTAAACAGAGAGGATATAAGAATGTGAGATGATTGACCGTTGGTAGCTAGAGGAGGCTAAACAGAGAGGATATGAGCTGATTGCTGGACGACTATTACCTTCACATGAACAGACAGATTTCTAGAACAGTGGTATTGGTAGATGACATCCTCATGATGTTAACACAGCAGATAATAAAACATTTTGGGGCTGAGGCCCTCGAAGCCTGTCACCTGCTAGCTGTGTACCTGGCTCTGGATAGAAGTCCCCCTGTGCACTGATCTAGGATCAGCTTACCCTCCCCAGATCCTCAGCAATAATGACAAAAAATGACCTTAGATCAGTGTGTAGTGGGCATTTTCACACTATGCTATATAATATCCCTAGAGTGGACATTGGCGTCCTAGCAACATGACCAAACAAATGTCCATCTTGGTAAGGAAAACTTTTGAATTACAGAATCTCTAGGTCTTACGTGATATCCTATGCGTACCTGCAGCGTGGATGGGGGTCCTCTTCAGGGTGAAGTCTTTAACCAGGATGGAGGCTCCCTGGTTGATGAGGACGTCAACACACTCCACATGGCCTTTAAAGGCATTCAGGTCCAGAGGGGTGCGCCCCTGGCTGTTCCTCACGTCTAGATCCAGCAGAGACTGAACCAGGACCTCCATAGCATGGTGGTGGCCGTGGTACGCCTGAATGGAAACAAACACACAGTCTGAAGCAAAGTCCAGTGGTATGCCTGAACAGATATACACTCCTAATATAATCAATGTCCTATAGTAGACCAGTGGTATGCCTGAACAGATATACACTCCTAATATAATCAATGTCCTATAGTAGACCAGTGGTATGCCAGAACAGATATACACTCCTAATATAATCAATGTCCTATAGTAGACCAGTGGTATGCCAGAACAGATATACACTCCTAATATAATCAATGTCCTATAGTAGACCAGTGGTATGCCAGAACAGATATACACTCCTAATATAATCAATGTCCTATAGTAGACCAGTGGTATGCCTAAACAGATATACACTCCTAATATAATCAATGTCCTATAGTAGACCAGTGGTATGCCAGAACAGATATACACTCCTAATATAATCAATGTCCTATAGTAGACCAGTGGTATGCCAGAACAGATATACACTCCTAATATAATCAATGTCCTATAGTAGACCAGTGGTATGCCTAAACAGATATACACTCCTAATATAATCAATGTCCTATAGTAGACCAGTGGTATGCCAGAACAGATATACACTCCTAATATAATCAATGTCCTATAGTAGACCAGTGGTATGCCAGAACAGATATACACTCCTAATATAATCAATGTCCTATAGTAGACCAGTGGTATGCCAGAACAGATATACACTCCTAATATAATCAATGTCCTATAGTAGACCAGTGGTGCGCCTGAACAGAAATACCCTCCTAATATAATCAATGTCCTATAGTAGACCAGTGGTGCGCCTGAACAGATATACACTCCTAATATAATCAATGTCCTATAGTAGACCAGTGGTATGCCAGAACA
>NW_028160959.1:0-121000 GCF_964263955.1 Coregonus lavaretus | reverse complement strand
AGGAGACTGGAAAGAATATGGGCTGAACTATAAACTGAGAAGACTATGGGGAGAATATGGGCTGAACTATAAACTGAGAAGACTATGGGGAGAATATGGGCTGAACTATAAACTGAGGAGACTATGGGGAGAATATGGGCTGAACTATAAACTGAGGAGACTATGGGGAGAATATGGGCTGAACTATAAACTGAGGAGACTGGAAAGAATATGGGCTGAACTATAAACTGAGAAGACTATGGGGAGAATATGGGCTGAACTATAAACTGAGAAGACTATGGGGAGAATATGGGCTGAACTATAAACTGAGGAGACTATGGGGAGAATATGGGCTGAACTATAAACTGAGGAGACTATGGGGAGAATATGGGCTGAACTATAAACTGAGGAGACTGGAAAGAATATGGGCTGAACTATAAACTGAGAAGACTATGGGGAGAATATGGGCTGAACTATAAACTGAGAAGACTATGGGGAGAATATGGGCTGAACTATAAACTGAGGAGACTATGGGGAGAATATGGTCTGAACTATAAACTGAGGAGACTGGGGAGAATATGGGCTGAACTATAAACTGATGAGACTATGGGGAGAATATGGGCTGAACTATAAACTGAGAAAACTATGGGGAGAATATGGGCTGAACTATAAACTGAGGAGACTGGGGAGAATATGGGCTGAACTATAAACTGAGGAGACTGGGGAGAATATGGGCTGAACTATAAACTGAGGAGACTGGGGAGAATATGGGCTGAACTATAAACTGAGGAGACTGGGGAGAATATGGGCTGAACTATAAACTGAGGAGACTGGGGAGAATATGGGCTGAACTATAAACTGAGGAGACTGGGGAGAATATGGGCTGAACTATAAACTGAGGAGACTGGGGAGAATATGGGCTGAACTATAAACTGATGAGTCTATGGGGAGAATATGGGCTGAACTATAAACTGAGGAGACTGGGGAGAATATGGGCTGAACTATAAACTGAGGAGTCTATGGGGAGAATATGGGCTGAACTATAAACTGAGGAGACTGGGGAGAATATGGGCTGAACTATAAACTGAGGAGACTGGGGAGAATATGGGCTGAACTATAAACTGAGGAGACTGGGGAGAATATGGGCTGAACTATAAACTGAGGAGACTGGGGAGAATATGGGCTGAACTATAAACTGAGGAGACTGGGGAGAATATGGGCTGAACTATAAACTGAGGAGACTGGGGAGAATATGGGCTGAACTATAAACTGAGGAGACTATGGGGAGAATATGGGCTGAACTATAAACTGAGGAGACTATGGGGAGAATATGGGCTGAACTATAAACTGAGGACACTATGGGGAGAATATGGGCTGAACTATAAACTGAGGAGACTATGGGGAGAATATGGGCTGAACTATAAACTGATGAGACTGGGGAGAATATGGACTGAACTATAAACTGAGGAGACTATGGGGAGAATATGGGCTGAACTATAAACTGAGGAGACTGGGGAGAATATGGGCTGAACTATAAACTGAGGAGACTATGGGGAGAATATGGGCTGAACTATAAACTGAGGAGACTATGGGGAGAATATGGGCTGAACTATAAACTGAGGAGACTATGGGGAGAATATGGGCTGAACTATAAACTGAGGAGACTGGGGAGAATATGGGCTGAACTATAAACTGAGGAGACTGGGGAGAATATGGGCTGAACTATAAACTGAGGAGACTGGGGAGAATATGGGCTGAACTATAAACTGAGGAGACTGGGGAGAATATGGGCTGAACTATAAACTGAGGAGACTGGGGAGAATATGGGCTGAACTATAAACTGAGGAGACTGGGGAGAATATGGGCTGAACTATAAACTGATGAGTCTATGGGGAGAATATGGGCTGAACTATAAACTGAGGAGACTGGGGAGAATATGGGCTGAACTATAAACTGAGGAGTCTATGGGGAGAATATGGGCTGAACTATAAACTGAGGAGACTGGGGAGAATATGGGCTGAACTATAAACTGAGGAGACTGGGGAGAATATGGGCTGAACTATAAACTGAGGAGACTGGGGAGAATATGGGCTGAACTATAAACTGAGGAGACTGGGGAGAATATGGGCTGAACTATAAACTGAGGAGACTGGGGAGAATATGGGCTGAACTATAAACTGAGGAGACTGGGGAGAATATGGGCTGAACTATAAACTGAGGAGACTATGGGGAGAATATGGGCTGAACTATAAACTGAGGAGACTATGGGGAGAATATGGGCTGAACTATAAACTGAGGACACTATGGGGAGAATATGGGCTGAACTATAAACTGAGGAGACTATGGGGAGAATATGGGCTGAACTATAAACTGATGAGACTGGGGAGAATATGGACTGAACTATAAACTGAGGAGACTATGGGGAGAATATGGGCTGAACTATAAACTGAGGAGACTGGGGAGAATATGGGCTGAACTATAAACTGAGGAGACTATGGGGAGAATATGGGCTGAACTATAAACTGAGGAGACTATGGGGAGAATATGGGCTGAACTATAAACTGAGGAGACTATGGGGAGAATATGGGCTGAACTATAAACTGAGGAGACTGGGGAGAATATGGGCTGAACTATAAACTGATGAGACTGGGGAGAATATGGACTGAACTATAAACTGAGGAGACTGGGGAGAATATGGGCTGAACTATAAACTGAGGAGACTATGGGGAGAATATGGGCTAAACTATAAACTGAGGAGACTATGGGGAGAATATGGGCTGAACTATAAACTGAGGAGACTGGGGAGAATATGGGCTGAACTATAAACTGAGGAGACTGGGGAGAATATGGGCTGAACTATAAACTGAGGAGACTATGGGGAGAATATTTGGGTGAACTATAAACTGAGAAGACTATGGGGAGAATATGGGCTGAACTATAAACTGAGGAGACTATGGGGAGAATATGGGCTGAACTATAAACTGAGGAGACTATGGGGAGAATATGGGCTGAACTATAAACTGAGGAGACTGGAAAGAATATGGGCTGAACTATAAACTGAGAAGACTATGGGGAGAATATGGGCTGAACTATAAACTGAGAAGACTATGGGGAGAATATGGGCTGAACTATAAACGGAGGAGACTATGGGGAGAATATGGGCTGAACTATAAACTGAGGAGACTATGGGGAGAATATGGGCTGAACTATAAACTGAGGAGACTGGAAAGAATATGGGCTGAACTATAAACTGAGAAGACTATGGGGAGAATATGGGCTGAACTATAAACTGAGAAGACTATGGGGAGAATATGGGCTGAACTATAAACTGAGGAGACTATGGGGAGAATATGGGCTGAACTATAAACTGAGGAGACTGGGGAGAATATGGGCTGAACTATAAACTGATGAGACTATGGGGAGAATATGGGCTGAACTATAAACTGAGAAAACTATGGGGAGAATATGGGCTGAACTATAAACTGAGGAGACTGGGGAGAATATGGGCTGAACTATAAACTGAGGAGACTGGGGAGAATATGGGCTGAACTATAAACTGAGGAGACTGGGGAGAATATGGGCTGAACTATAAACTGAGGAGACTGGGGAGAATATGGGCTGAACTATAAACTGAGGAGACTGGGGAGAATATGGGCTGAACTATAAACTGAGGAGACTGGGGAGAATATGGGCTGAACTATAAACTGAGGAGACTGGGGAGAATATGGGCTGAACTATAAACTGATGAGTCTATGGGGAGAATATGGGCTGAACTATAAACTGAGGAGACTGGGGAGAATATGGGCTGAACTATAAACTGAGGAGTCTATGGGGAGAATATGGGCTGAACTATAAACTGAGGAGACTGGGGAGAATATGGGCTGAACTATAAACTGAGGAGACTGGGGAGAATATGGGCTGAACTATAAACTGAGGAGACTGGGGAGAATATGGGCTGAACTATAAACTGAGGAGACTGGGGAGAATATGGGCTGAACTATAAACTGAGGAGACTGGGGAGAATATGGGCTGAACTATAAACTGAGGAGACTGGGGAGAATATGGGCTGAACTATAAACTGAGGAGACTATGGGGAGAATATGGGCTGAACTATAAACTGAGGAGACTATGGGGAGAATATGGGCTGAACTATAAACTGAGGACACTATGGGGAGAATATGGGCTGAACTATAAACTGAGGAGACTATGGGGAGAATATGGGCTGAACTATAAACTGATGAGACTGGGGAGAATATGGACTGAACTATAAACTGAGGAGACTATGGGGAGAATATGGGCTGAACTATAAACTGAGGAGACTGGGGAGAATATGGGCTGAACTATAAACTGAGGAGACTATGGGGAGAATATGGGCTGAACTATAAACTGAGGAGACTGGGGAGAATATGGGCTGAACTATAAACTGAGGAGACTGGGGAGAATATGGGCTGAACTATAAACTGATGAGTCTATGGGGAGAATATGGGCTGAACTATAAACTGAGGAGACTGGGGAGAATATGGGCTGAACTATAAACTGATGAGACTGGGGAGAATATGGACTGAACTATAAACTGAGGAGACTGGGGAGAATATGGGCTGAACTATAAACTGAGGAGACTATGGGGAGAATATGGGCTAAACTATAAACTGAGGAGACTATGGGGAGAATATGGGCTGAACTATAAACTGAGGAGACTGGGGAGAATATGGGCTGAACTATAAACTGAGGAGACTGGGGAGAATATGGGCTGAACTATAAACTGAGGAGACTATGGGGAGAATATGGGCTGAACTATAAACTGAGAAGACTATGGGGAGAATATGGGCTGAACTATAAACTGAGGAGACTATGGGGAGAATATGGGCTGAACTATAAACTGAGGAGACTATGGGGAGAATATGGGCTGAACTATAAACTGAGGAGACTGGAAAGAATATGGGCTGAACTATAAACTGAGAAGACTATGGGGAGAATATGGGCTGAACTATAAACTGAGAAGACTATGGGGAGAATATGGGCTGAACTATAAACTGAGGAGACTATGGGGAGAATATGGGCTGAACTATAAACTGAGGAGACTATGGGGAGAATATGGGCTGAACTATAAACTGAGGAGACTGGAAAGAATATGGGCTGAACTATAAACTGAGAAGACTATGGGGAGAATATGGGCTGAACTATAAACTGAGAAGACTATGGGGAGAATATGGGCTGAACTATAAACTGAGGAGACTATGGGGAGAATATGGGCTGAACTATAAACTGAGGAGACTGGGGAGAATATGGGCTGAACTATAAACTGATGATACTATGGGGAGAATATGGGCTGAACTATAAACTGAGAAAACTATGGGGAGAATATGGGCTGAACTATAAACTGAGGAGACTGGGGAGAATATGGGCTGAACTATAAACTGAGGAGACTGGGGAGAATATGGGCTGAACTATAAACTGAGGAGACTGGGGAGAATATGGGCTGAACTATAAACTGAGGAGACTGGGGAGAATATGGGCTGAACTATAAACTGAGGAGACTGGGGAGAATATGGGCTGAACTATAAACTGAGGAGACTGGGGAGAATATGGGCTGAACTATAAACTGAGGAGACTGGGGAGAATATGGGCTGAACTATAAACTGATGAGTCTATGGGGAGAATATGGGCTGAACTATAAACTGAGGAGACTGGGGAGAATATGGGCTGAACTATAAACTGAGGAGTCTATGGGGAGAATATGGGCTGAACTATAAACTGAGGAGACTGGGGAGAATATGGGCTGAACTATAAACTGAGGAGACTGGGGAGAATATGGGCTGAACTATAAACTGAGGAGACTGGGGAGAATATGGGCTGAACTATAAACTGAGGAGACTGGGGAGAATATGGGCTGAACTATAAACTGAGGAGACTATGGGGAGAATATGGGCTGAACTATAAACTGAGGAGACTATGGGGAGAATATGGGCTGAACTATAAACTGAGGACACTATGGGGAGAATATGGGCTGAACTATAAACTGAGGAGACTATGGGGAGAATATGGGCTGAACTATAAACTGATGAGACTGGGGAGAATATGGACTGAACTATAAACTGAGGAGACTATGGGGAGAATATGGGCTGAACTATAAACTGAGGAGACTGGGGAGAATATGGGCTGAACTATAAACTGAGGAGACTATGGGGAGAATATGGGCTGAACTATAAACTGAGGAGACTGGGGAGAATATGGGCTGAACTATAAACTGAGGAGACTGGGGAGAATATGGGCTGAACTATAAACTGATGAGTCTATGGGGAGAATATGGGCTGAACTATAAACTGAGGAGACTGGGGAGAATATGGGCTGAACTATAAACTGAGGAGACTGGGGAGAATATGGGCTGAACTATAAACTGAGGAGACTGGGGAGAATATGGGCTGAACTATAAACTGAGGAGACTGGGGAGAATATGGGCTGAACTATAAACTGAGGAGACTGGGGAGAATATGGGCTGAACTATAAACTGAGGAGACTGGGGAGAATATGGGCTGAACTATAAACTGAGGAGACTGGGGAGAATATGGGCTGAACTATAAACTGAGGAGACTATGGGGAGAATATGGGCTGAACTATAAACTGAGGAGACTATGGGGAGAATATGGGCTGAACTATAAACTGAGGACACTATGGGGAGAATATGGGCTGAACTATAAACTGAGGAGACTATGGGGAGAATATGGGCTGAACTATAAACTGATGAGACTGGGGAGAATATGGACTGAACTATAAACTGAGGAGACTATGGGGAGAATATGGGCTGAACTATAAACTGAGGAGACTGGAAAGAATATGGGCTGAACTATAAACTGAGAAGACTATGGGGAGAATATGGGCTGAACTATAAACTGAGGAGACTGGAAAGAATATGGGCTGAACTATAAACTGAGAAGACTATGGGGAGAATATGGGCTGAACTATAAACTGAGAAGACTATGGGGAGAATATGGGCTGAACTATAAACTGAGGAGTCTATGGGGAGAATATGGGCTGAACTATAAACTGAGGAGACTGGGGAGAATATGGGCTGAACTATAAACTGAGGAGACTATGGGGAGAATATGGGCTGAACTATAAACTGAGGAGACTGGGGAGAATATGGGCTGAACTATAAACTGAGGAGACTATGGGGAGAATATGGGCTGAACTATAAACTGAGGAGACTGGGGAGAATATGGGCTGAACTATAAACTGAGGAGACTGGGGAGAATATGGGCTGAACTATAAACTGATGAGTCTATGGGGAGAATATGGGCTGAACTATAAACTGAGGAGACTGGGGAGAATATGGGCTGAACTATAAACTGATGAGACTGGGGAGAATATGGACTGAACTATAAACTGAGGAGACTGGGGAGAATATGGGCTGAACTATAAACTGAGGAGACTATGGGGAGAATATGGGCTAAACTATAAACTGAGGAGACTATGGGGAGAATATGGGCTGAACTATAAACTGAGGAGACTGGGGAGAATATGGGCTGAACTATAAACTGAGGAGACTGGGGAGAATATGGGCTGAACTATAAACTGAGGAGACTATGGGGAGAATATGGGCTGAACTATAAACTGAGAAGACTATGGGGAGAATATGGGCTGAACTATAAACTGAGGAGACTATGGGGAGAATATGGGCTGAACTATAAACTGAGGAGACTATGGGGAGAATATGGGCTGAACTATAAACTGAGGAGACTGGAAAGAATATGGGCTGAACTATAAACTGAGAAGACTATGGGGAGAATATGGGCTGAACTATAAACTGAGAAGACTATGGGGAGAATATGGGCTGAACTATAAACTGAGGAGACTATGGGGAGAATATGGGCTGAACTATAAACTGAGGAGACTATGGGGGGAATATGGGCTGAACTATAAACTGAGGAGACTGGAAAGAATATGGGCTGAACTATAAACTGAGAAGACTATGGGGAGAATATGGGCTGAACTATAAACTGAGAAGACTATGGGGAGAATATGGGCTGAACTATAAACTGAGGAGACTATGGGGAGAATATGGGCTGAACTATAAACTGAGGAGACTGGGGAGAATATGGGCTGAACTATAAACTGATGAGACTATGGGGAGAATATGGGCTGAACTATAAACTGAGAAAACTATGGGGAGAATATGGGCTGAACTATAAACTGAGGAGACTGGGGAGAATATGGGCTGAACTATAAACTGAGGAGACTGGGGAGAATATGGGCTGAACTATAAACTGAGGAGACTGGGGAGAATATGGGCTGAACTATAAACTGAGGAGACTGGGGAGAATATGGGCTGAACTATAAACTGAGGAGACTGGGGAGAATATGGGCTGAACTATAAACTGAGGAGACTGGGGAGAATATGGGCTGAACTATAAACTGAGGAGACTGGGGAGAATATGGGCTGAACTATAAACTGATGAGTCTATGGGGAGAATATGGGCTGAATTATAAACTGAGGAGACTGGGGAGAATATGGGCTGAACTATAAACTGAGGAGTCTATGGGGAGAATATGGGCTGAACTATAAACTGAGGAGACTGGGGAGAATATGGGCTGAACTATAAACTGAGGAGACTGGGGAGAATATGGGCTGAACTATAAACTGAGGAGACTGGGGAGAATATGGGCTGAACTATAAACTGAGGAGACTGGGGAGAATATGGGCTGAACTATAAACTGAGGAGACTGGGGAGAATATGGGCTGAACTATAAACTGAGGAGACTGGGGAGAATATGGGCTGAACTATAAACTGAGGAGACTATGGGGAGAATATGGGCTGAACTATAAACTGAGGAGACTATGGGGAGAATATGGGCTGAACTATAAACTGAGGACACTATGGGGAGAATATGGGCTGAACTATAAACTGAGGAGACTATGGGGAGAATATGGGCTGAACTATAAACTGATGAGACTGGGGAGAATATGGACTGAACTATAAACTGAGGAGACTATGGGGAGAATATGGGCTGAACTATAAACTGAGGAGACTGGGGAGAATATGGGCTGAACTATAAACTGAGGAGACTATGGGGAGAATATGGGCTGAACTATAAACTGAGGAGACTGGGGAGAATATGGGCTGAACTATAAACTGAGGAGACTGGGGAGAATATGGGCTGAACTATAAACTGATGAGTCTATGGGGAGAATATGGGCTGAACTATAAACTGAGGAGACTGGGGAAAATATGGGCTGAACTATAAACTGAGGAGTCTATGGGGAGAATATGGGCTGAACTATAAACTGAGGAGACTGGGGAGAATATGGGCTGAACTATAAACTGAGGAGACTGGGGAGAATATGGGCTGAACTATAAACTGAGGAGACTGGGGAGAATATGGGCTGAACTATAAACTGAGGAGACTGGGGAGAATATGGGCTGAACTATAAACTGAGGAGACTGGGGAGAATATGGGCTGAACTATAAACTGAGGAGACTGGGGAGAATATGGGCTGAACTATAAACTGAGGAGACTGGGGAGAATATGGGCTGAACTATAAACTGAGGAGACTATGGGGAGAATATGGGCTGAACTATAAACTGAGGAGACTATGGGGAGAATATGGGCTGAACTATAAACTGAGGACACTATGGGGAGAATATGGGCTGAACTATAAACTGAGGAGACTATGGGGAGAATATGGGCTGAACTATAAACTGATGAGACTGGGGAGAATATGGACTGAACTATAAACTGAGGAGACTATGGGGAGAATATGGGCTGAACTATAAACTGAGGAGACTGGAAAGAATATGGGCTGAACTATAAACTGAGAAGACTATGGGGAGAATATGGGCTGAACTATAAACTGAGGAGACTGGAAAGAATATGGGCTGAACTATAAACTGAGAAGACTATGGGGAGAATATGGGCTGAACTATAAACTGAGAAGACTATGGGGAGAATATGGGCTGAACTATAAACTGAGGAGTCTATGGGGAGAATATGGGCTGAACTATAAACTGAGGAGACTGGGGAGAATATGGGCTGAACTATAAACTGAGGAGACTGGGGAGAATATGGGCTGAACTATAAACTGAGGAGACTGGGGAGAATACGGGCTGAACTATAAACTGAGGAGACTGGGGAGAATATGGGCTGAACTATAAACTGAGGAGACTGGGGAGAATATGGGCTGAACTATAAACTGAGGAGACTGGGGAGAATATGGGCTGAACTATAAACTGAGGAGACTATGGGGAGAATATGGGCTGAACTATAAACTGATGAGACTGGGGAGAATATGGACTGAACTATAAACTGAGGAGACTATGGGGAGAATATGGGCTGAACTATAAACTGAGGAGACTGGGGAGAATATGGGCTGAACTATAAACTGAGGAGACTATGGGGAGAATATGGGCTGAACTATAAACTGAGGAGACTATGGGGAGAATATGGGCTGAACTATAAACTGAGGAGACTATGGGGAGAATATGGGCTGAACTATAAACTGAGGAGACTGGGGAGAATATGGGCTGAACTATAAACTGATGAGACTGGGGAGAATATGGACTGAACTATAAACTGAGGAGACTGGGGAGAATATGGGCTGAACTATAAACTGAGGAGACTGGGGAGAATATGGGCTGAACTATAAACTGAGGAGACTATGGGGAGAATATGGGCTGAACTATAAACTGAGAAGACTATGGGGAGAATATGGGCTGAACTATAAACTGAGGCGACTGGAAAGAATATGGGCTGAACTATAAACTGAGAAGACTATGGGGAGAATATGGGCTGAACTATAAACTGAGGAGACTGGAAAGAATATGGGCTGAACTATAAACTGAGAAGACTATGGGGAGAATATGGGCTGAACTATAAACTGAGAAGACTATGGGGAGAATATGGGCTGAACTATAAACTGAGGAGACTATGGGGAGAATATGGGCTGAACTATAAACTGAGGAGACTATGGGGAGAATATGGGCTGAACTATAAACTGAGGAGACTGGAAAGAATATGGGCTGAACTATAAACTGAGAAGACTATGGGGAGAATATGGGCTGAACTATAAACTGAGAAAACTATGGGGAGAATATGGGCTGAACTATAAACTGAGGAGACTATGGGGAGAATATGGTCTGAACTATAAACTGAGGAGACTGGGGAGAATATGGGCTGAACTATAAACTGATGAGACTATGGGGAGAATATGGGATGAACTATAAACTGAGAAAACTATGGGGAGAATATGGGCTGAACTATAAACTGAGGAGACTGGGGAGAATATGGGCTGAACTATAAACTGAGGAGACTGGGGAGAATATGGGCTGAACTATAAACTGAGGAGACTGGGGAGAATATGGGCTGAACTATAAACTGAGGAGACTGGGGAGAATATGGGCTGAACTATAAACTGAGGAGACTGGGGAGAATATGGGCTGAACTATAAACTGAGGAGACTGGGGAGAATATGGGCTGAACTATAAACTGAGGAGACTGGGGAGAATATGGGCTGAACTATAAACTGATGAGTCTATGGGGAGAATATGGGCTGAACTATAAACTGAGGAGACTGGGGAGAATATGGGCTGAACTATAAACTGAGGAGTCTATGGGGAGAATATGGGCTGAACTATAAACTGAGGAGACTGGGGAGAATATGGGCTGAACTATAAACTGAGGAGACTGGGGAGAATATGGGCTGAACTATAAACTGAGGAGACTGGGGAGAATATGGGCTGAACTATAAACTGAGGAGACTGGGGAGAATATGGGCTGAACTATAAACTGAGGAGACTGGGGAGAATATGGGCTGAACTATAAACTGAGGAGACTGGGGAGAATATGGGCTGAACTATAAACTGAGGAGACTATGGGGAGAATATGGGCTGAACTATAAACTGAGGAGACTATGGGGAGAATATGGGCTGAACTATAAACTGAGGACACTATGGGGAGAATATGGGCTGAACTATAAACTGAGGAGACTATGGGGAGAATATGGGCTGAACTATAAACTGATGAGACTGGGGAGAATATGGACTGAACTATAAACTGAGGAGACTATGGGGAGAATATGGGCTGAACTATAAACTGAGGAGACTGGGGAGAATATGGGCTGAACTATAAACTGAGGAGACTATGGGGAGAATATGGGCTGAACTATAAACTGAGGAGACTATGGGGAGAATATGGGCTGAACTATAAACTGAGGAGACTATGGGGAGAATATGGGCTGAACTATAAACTGAGGAGACTGGGGAGAATATGGGCTGAACTATAAACTGATGAGACTGGGGAGAATATGGACTGAACTATAAACTGAGGAGACTGGGGAGAATATGGGCTGAACTATAAACTGAGGAGACTATGGGGAGAATATGGGCTAAACTATAAACTGAGGAGACTATGGGGAGAATATGGGCTGAACTATAAACTGAGGAGACTGGGGAGAATATGGGCTGAACTATAAACTGAGGAGACTGGGGAGAATATGGGCTGAACTATAAACTGAGGAGACTATGGGGAGAATATGGGCTGAACTATAAACTGAGGAGACTATGGGGAGAATATGGGCTGAACTATAAACTGAGGAGACTGGGGAGAATATGGGCTGAACTATAAACTGAGGAGACTATGGGGAGAATATGGGCTAAACTATAAACTGAGGAGACTATGGGGAGAATATGGGCTGAACTATAAACTGAGGAGACTGGGGAGAATATGGGCTGAACTATAAACTGAGGAGACTGGGGAGAATATGGGCTGAACTATAAACTGAGGAGACTGGGGAGAATATGGGCTGAACTATAAACTGAGGAGACTATGGGGAGAATATGGGCTGAACTATAAACTGAGGAGACTGGGGAGAATATGGGCTGAACTATAAACTGAGGAGACTGGGGAGAATATGGGCTGAACTATAAACTGAGGAGACTGGGGAGAATATGGGCTGAACTATAAACTGAGGAGACTGGGGAGAATATGGGCTGAACTATAAACTGAGGAGACTGGGGAGAATATGGGCTGAACTATAAACTGAGGAGACTATGGGGAGAATATGGGCTGAACTATAAACTGAGGAGACTATGGGGAGAATATGGGCTGAACTATAAACTGAGGACACTATGGGGAGAATATGGGCTGAACTATAAACTGAGGAGACTATGGGGAGAATATGGGCTGAACTATAAACTGATGAGACTGGGGAGAATATGGACTGAACTATAAACTGAGGAGACTATGGGGAGAATATGGGCTGAACTATAAACTGAGGAGACTGGAAAGAATATGGGCTGAACTATAAACTGAGAAGACTATGGGAAAATATGGGCTGAACTATAAACTGAGGAGACTGGAAAGAATATGGGCTGAACTATAAACGGAGAAGACTATGGGGAGAATATGGGCTGAACTATAAACTGAGGAGTCTATGGGGAGAATATGGGCTGAACTATAAACTGAGGAGACTGGGGAGAATATGGGCTGAACTATAAACTGAGGAGACTGGGGAGAATATGGGCTGAACTATAAACTGAGGAGACTGGGGAGAATATGGGCTGAACTATAAACTGAGGAGACTGGGGAGAATATGGGCTGAACTATAAACTGAGGAGACTGGGGAGAATATGGGCTGAACTATAAACTGAGGAGACTGGGGAGAATATGGGCTGAACTATAAACTGAGGAGACTATGGGGAGAATATGGGCTGAACTATAAACTGATGAGACTGGGGAGAATATGGACTGAACTATAAACTGAGGAGACTATGGGGAGAATATGGGCTGAACTATAAAGTGAGGAGACTGGGGAGAATATGGGCTGAACTATAAACTGAGGAGACTATGGGGAGAATATGGGCTGAACTATAAATTGAGGAGACTATGGGGAGAATATGGGCTGAACTATAAACTGAGGAGACTATGGGGAGAATATGGGCTGAACTATAAACTGAGGAGACTGGGGAGAATATGGGCTGAACTATAAACTGATGAGACTGGGGAGAATATGGACTGAACTATAAACTGAGGAGACTGGGGAGAATATGGGCTGAACTATAAACTGAGGAGACTGGGGAGAATATGGGCTGAACTATAAACTGAGGAGACTATGGGGAGAATATGGGCTGAACTATAAACTGAGAAGACTATGGGGAGAATATGGGCTGAACTATAAACTGAGGAGACTGGAAAGAATATGGGCTGAACTATAAACTGAGAAGACTATGGGGAGAATATGGGCTGAACTATAAACTGAGGAGACTGGAAAGAATATGGGCTGAACTATAAACTGAGAAGACTATGGGGAGAATATGGGCTGAACTATAAACTGAGAAGACTATGGGGAGAATATGGGCTGAACTATAAACTGAGGAGACTATGGGGAGAATATGGGCTGAACTATAAACTGAGGAGACTGGGGAGAATATGGGCTGAACTATAAACTGAGGAGACTGGGGAGAATATGGGCTGAACTATAAACTGATGAGTCTATGGGGAGAATATGGGCTGAACTATAAACTGAGGAGACTGGGGAGAATATGGGCTGAACTATAAACTGAGGAGTCTATGGGGAGAATATGGGCTGAACTATAAACTGAGGAGACTGGGGAGAATATGGGCTGAACTATAAATTGAGGAGACTATGGGGAGAATATGGGCTGAACTATAAACTGAGGAGACTATGGGGAGAATATGGGCTGAACTATAAACTGAGGAGACTGGGGAGAATATGGGCTGAACTATAAACTGATGAGACTGGGGAGAATATGGACTGAACTATAAACTGAGGAGACTGGGGAGAATATGGGCTGAACTATAAACTGAGGAGACTGGGGAGAATATGGGCTGAACTATAAACTGAGGAGACTATGGGGAGAATATGGGCTGAACTATAAACTGAGAAGACTATGGGGAGAATATGGGCTGAACTATAAACTGAGGAGACTGGAAAGAATATGGGCTGAACTATAAACTGAGAAGACTATGGGGAGAATATGGGCTGAACTATAAACTGAGGAGACTGGAAAGAATATGGGCTGAACTATAAACTGAGAAGACTATGGGGAGAATATGGGCTGAACTATAAACTGAGAAGACTATGGGGAGAATATGGGCTGAACTATAAACTGAGGAGACTATGGGGAGAATATGGGCTGAACTATAAACTGAGGAGACTGGGGAGAATATGGGCTGAACTATAAACTGAGGAGACTGGGGAGAATATGGGCTGAACTATAAACTGATGAGTCTATGGGGAGAATATGGGCTGAACTATAAACTGAGGAGACTGGGGAGAATATGGGCTGAACTATAAACTGAGGAGTCTATGGGGAGAATATGGGCTGAACTATAAACTGAGGAGACTGGGGAGAATATGGGCTGAACTATAAACTGAGGAGACTGGGGAGAATATGGGCTGAACTATAAACTGAGGAGACTGGGGAGAATATGGGCTGAACTATAAACTGAGGAGACTATGGGGAGAATATGGGCTGAACTATAAACTGAGGAGACTGGGGAGAATATGGGCTGAACTATAAACTGAGGAGACTGGGGAGAATATGGGCTGAACTATAAACTGAGGAGACTATGGGGAGAATATGGGCTGAAATATAAACTGAAGAGACTATGGGGAGAATATGGGCTGAACTATAAACTGAGGACACTATGGGGAGAATATGGGCTGAACTATAAACTGAGGAGACTATGGGGAGAATATGGGCTGAACTATAAACTGATGAGACTGGGGAGAATATGGACTGAACTATAAACTGAGGAGACTATGGGGAGAATATGGGCTGAACTATAAACTGAGGAGACTGGGGAGAATATGGGCTGAACTATAAACTGAGGAGACTATGGGGAGAATATGGGCTGAACTATAAACTGAGGAGACTATGGGGAGAATATGGGCTGAACTATAAACTGAGGAGACTATGGGGAGAATATGGGCTGAACTATAAACTGAGGAGACTGGGGAGAATATGGGCTGAACTATAAACTGATGAGACTGGGGAGAATATGGACTGAACTATAAACTGAGGAGACTGGGGAGAATATGGGCTGAACTATAAACTGAGGAGACTATGGGGAGAATATGGGCTAAACTATAAACTGAGGAGACTATGGGGAGAATATGGGCTGAACTATAAACTGAGGAGACTGGGGAGAATATGGGCTGAACTATAAACTGAGGAGACTGGGGAGAATATGGGCTGAACTATAAACTGAGGAGACTATGGGGAGAATATGGGCTGAACTATAAACTGAGGAGACTATGGGGAGAATATGGGCTGAACTATAAACTGAGGAGACTGGGGAGAATATGGGCTGAACTATAAACTGAGGAGACTATGGGGAGAATATGGGCTAAACTATTAACTGAGGAGACTATGGGGAGAATATGGGCTGAACTATAAACTGAGGAGACTGGGGAGAATATGGGCTGAACTATAAACTGAGGAGACTGGGGAGAATATGGGCTGAACTATAAACTGAGGAGACTGGGGAGAATATGGGCTGAACTATAAACTGAGGAGACTATGGGGAGAATATGGGCTGAACTATAAACTGAGGAGACTATGGGGAGAATATGGGCTGAACTATAAACTGAGGAGACTATGGGGAGAATATGGGCTGAACTATAAACTGAGGAGACTGGGGAGAATATGGGCTGAACTATAAACTGAGGAGACTATGGGGAGAATATGGGCTGAACTATAAACTGAGGAGACTGGGGAGAATATGGGCTGAACTATAAACTGAGGAGACTGGGGAGAATATGGGCTGAACTATAAACTGAGGAGACTATGGGGAGAATATGGGCTGAACTATAAACTGAGGAGACTATGGGGAGAATATGGGCTGAACTATAAACTGAGGACACTATGGGGGGAATATGGGCTGAACTATAAACTGAGGAGACTATGGGGAGAATATGGGCTGAACTATAAACTGATGAGACTGGGGAGAATATGGACTGAACTATAAACTGAGGAGACTATGGGGAGAATATGGGCTGAACTATAAACTGAGGAGACTGGGGAGAATATGGGCTGAACTATAAACTGAGGAGACTATGGGGAGAATATGGGCTGAACTATAAACTGAGGAGACTATGGGGAGAATATGGGCTGAACTATAAACTGAGGAGACTATGGGGAGAATATGGGCTGAACTATAAACTGAGGAGACTGGGGAGAATATGGGCTGAACTATAAACTGATGAGACTGGGGAGAATATGGACTGAACTATAAACTGAGGAGACTGGGGAGAATATGGGCTGAACTATAAACTGAGGAGACTATGGGGAGAATATGGGCTAAACTATAAACTGAGGAGACTATGGGGAGAATATGGGCTGAACTATAAACTGAGGAGACTGGGGAGAATATGGGCTGAACTATAAACTGAGGAGACTGGGGAGAATATGGGCTGAACTATAAACTGAGGAGACTATGGGGAGAATATGGGCTGAACTATAAACTGAGGAGACTATGGGGAGAATATGGGCTGAACTATAAACTGAGGAGACTGGGGAGAATATGGGCTGAACTATAAACTGAGGAGACTATGGGGAGAATATGGGCTAAACTATAAACTGAGGAGACTATGGGGAGAATATGGGCTGAACTATAAACTGAGGAGACTGGGGAGAATATGGGCTGAACTATAAACTGAGGAGACTGGGGAGAATATGGGCTGAACTATAAACTGAGGAGACTGGGGAGAATATGGGCTGAACTATAAACTGAGGAGACTGGGGAGAATATGGGCTGAACTATAAACTGAGGAGACTGGGGAGAATATGGGCTGAACTATAAACTGAGGAGACTATGGGGAGAATATGGGCTGAACTATAAACTGAGGAGACTATGGGGAGAATATGGGCTGAACTATAAACTGAGGAGACTATGGGGAGAATATGGGCTAAACTATAAACTGAGGAGACTGGGGAGAATATGGGCTGAACTATAAACTGAGGAGACTGGGGAGAATATGGGCTGAACTATAAACTGAGGAGACTATGGGGAGAATATGGGCTGAACTATAAACTGAGGAGACTATGGGGAGAATATGGGCTGAACTATAAACTGAGGAGACTGGGGAGAATATGGGCTGAACTATAAACTGAGGAGACTATGGGGAGAATATGGGCTGAACTATAAACTGAGGAGACTGGGGAGAATATGGGCTGAACTATAAACTGAGGAGACTGGGGAGAATATGGGCTGAACTATAAACTGAGGAGACTGGGGAGAATATGGGCTGAACTATAAACTGAGGAGACTATGGGGAGAATATGGGCTGAACTATAAACTGAGGAGACTATGGGGAGAATATGGGCTGAACTATAAACTGAGGAGACTGGGGAGAATATGGGCTGAACTATAAACTGAGGAGACTATGGGGAGAATATGGGCTGAACTATAAACTGAGGAGACTATGGGGAGAATATGGGCTGAACTATAAACTGAGGAGACTGGGGAGAATATGGGCTGAACTATAAACTGAGGAGACTATGGGGAGAAAATGGAAGGATACGGCCGCCCCGTGGCATCACCAAGCAACCTAGACTGGTAGGGAGGAAGGATACGGCCGCCCCGTGGCATCACCAAGCAAACTAGACTGGTAGGGAGGAAGGATAGGGACGCTCCGTGGCATCACCAAGTATGTGGCTGCACATCGGACTGGCTGACTTACTGCAAATTGAGAAATTATGTGACTAAACTCAACAAAAAGAAGAAACTGTATTATGAAGCCAAGATCAATGATCTAAAGAATGATGGAAAAAAACTTGAGTACTTTAAATGAAATTATGGGCAGAAAGACTAATTCAACTCCATCTTTCATCGAATCAGAAGGCTTATTCATCACAAAACCATTTGATGTTGCCAATTATTTTAATGATTACTTCATTGGCAAAGTGGGCAAACTTAGGCAGGAAATGCCACCAATGAACAGTGAACCAACGTACTCATGTATAGAAAAACAATGAAAGAAAAGCATTGCAAGTTTGAATTTTGTAAAGTTAGTGTGTGAGGTGGAAAAATTATTGTTATCGATCAATAATGACAAACTTAGATGGAAAGCTACTGAGGATGGTAGCTGACTCTATAGCCACTCCTATCTATCATATCTTTAATCTGAGTCTAGAGGAAAGTCTTTGTCCTCAGGCCTGGAGGGAAGCCAAAGTAATTCTGCTACCCAAGAATAGTAAAGCTGCCTTTACTGGTTCTAACAGCAGACCTATCAGCTTGCTGCCAGCTCTTAGCAAACTGTTGGAAAAAATGGTGTTTGACCAAATACAATGCTATTTCTCTGTAAGCAAATTAACAACAGACTTTCAGCATGCTTATAGGGAAGGGCACTCAACATGTACTGCACTGACACAAATGACTGATGATTGGTTGAAATAAATTGATAATAAGAAGATTGTGGGAGCTGTACTGTTAGATTTCAGCGCAGCCTTTGATATTATTGACCATAACCTGTCCTGCAGGCTCTCGTTTAGTCTAATCTTGATTATTGTCCAGTCGTGTGATCCAGTGCTGCAAGGAAAGACCTAGTTAAGCTGCAGCTGGCCCAGAACAGAGCAACACGTCTTGCTCTTCATTGTAATCAGAGGGCTGATATAAATACTATGCATGCCAGTCTCTCTTGGCTAAGAGTTGAGGAGAGACTGACTGCATCACTTCTTCTTATAAGAAACATGAATGTGTTGAAAATCCCAAATTGTTTGCATAGTCAACTTACACACACACTTACCCCACCAGACATTACATTTCACATTTTCGTCATTTAGCAGATGCTCTTATCCAGAGCAACTTACAGTTAGTGAGTGCATACATTTTTATACTGGCCCCCCGTGGGAATTGAACCCACAACCATGGCGTTGCAAACCAAGTAAACTAAACTGGTGGGGAGGAGGACCCATACAGAATGGATGGTGTGTTATCCATAGAAGACCCAATGTATAATGATCCAGAATATGGTGATTAGCTAGATCCCCCAATGACCACCCAGCAGGGGGGGGTTAGGGATAGTGGGGGGCGCAAACCTCAGCCTGACCTTTCACCTCACAGAGAAGAGTTCATTCAGGGACAGAACATTGGGGGCATGATGTCACCTGACTAAACTGACAGATTGAAATAACAGACTTCTTTCAAAGGGTGGATGACAGAAATCCTAAATTGACCCAAATGGTCTTGAATGATCAGTCAACATTAAGACATATCCCCTTTATCAGACTGACAGACAATAGGAACAATCTACTATAGGCACTAGAACATCACTGCTCTTTATTCAGGTTTTCACACAAAAAGCCCATCTACTTTCTCCAGTACATTTATATAATTATACATATTACATTACTGCTGGACATTTACATGTTTGGTCATTTAGCAGGACATGAAAGTGGATTTGTACAACAAGCCCAACCAGTGTTCTAGTCTAACAAACTTTACATGACATCATGCAACATGGGCACTGATCTGACCAATAACAAGGAAATACAATACCTAACCCATGGGAATATCAACATGTAATACCTAACCCATGTGAATATCAACATGTAATACCTAACCCATGGGAATATCAACATGTAATACCTAACCCATGTGAATATCAACATGTAATACCTAACCCATGTGAATATCAACATGTAATACCTAACCCATGTGAATATCAACATGTAATACCTAACCCATGTGAATATCAACATGTAATACCTAACCCATGTGAATATCAACATGTAATACCTAACCCATGTGAATATCAACATGTAATACCTAACCCATGTGAATATCAACATGTAATACCTAACCCATGTGAATATCAACATGTAATACCTAACCCATGTGAATATCAACATGTAATACCTAACCCATGTGAATATCAACATGTAATACCTAACCCATGTGAATATCAACATGTAATACCTAACCCATGTGAATATAAACATGTAATACCTAACCCATGTGAATATCAACATGTAATACCTAACCCATGTGAATATAAACATGTAATACCTAACCCATGTGAATATAAACATGTAATACCTAACCCATGTGAATATAAACATGTAATACCTAACCCATGTGAATATAAACATGTAATACCTAACCCATGTGAATATAAACATGTAATACCTAACCCATGTGAATATCAACATGTAATACCTAACCCATGTGAATATAAACATGTAATACCTAACCCATGTGAATATCAACATGTAATACCTAACCCATGTGAATATAAACATGTAATACCTAACCCATGTGAATATAAACATGTAATACCTAACCCATGTGAATATCAACATGTAATACCTAACCCATGTGAATATCAACATGTAATACCTAACCCATGTGAATATCAACATGTAATACCTAACCCATGTGAATATCAACATGTAATACCTAACCCATGTGAATATAAACATGTAATACCTAACCCATGTGAATATCAACATGTAATACCTAACCCATGTGAATATAAACATGTAATACCTAACCCATGTGAATATAAACATGTAATACCTAACCCATGTGAATATCAACATGTAATACCTAACCCATGTGAATATCAACATGTACGTGGAGCCCTCAACACAGACCATTGTCAGACATACAATCTTTAATCTAAAACATAGTTGTTAGACAATCCAAAGATACCATAACATGCTTTTAAGTAAAGGTAGAAAATATCAATAGGATGTCCTCAGCTTCTTCAGACCAGCTTTATTCAAAACGCAAAAGGCTGTGATCAATGTAGTATTATACAACGGGTGGGTCGAATCCTGAATGCTGATTGGTTAAAACGGTCTACTCCACAAGTTACCACCGGCTAAATCTATTATGTTAAAATGCCTGTTTACTCGGTTCCATCTGACAACCCAATCCACTGCCTCCTCAGCCCAGCCAGGCAATTTATAAACTTCATCTCCACTATAAAAAGCATCTAGACATGATCTCAACAGCGGAGATTTGTATAAAACTGTCGGTCTCTCCGACATTTATTCAAATTCGATCTCCAGCTGTCCCATAGTAATGAACGTGTTGGGAGACGGGACGAGACAGGCAGGCAGCGTTTCTCAGCCAGTCGAAATCATGAATCAGCTGGCATACTTTTTATGGATATATTCAAACAAATGTCAAATCAAAACAGGTAAAAAGAAACAAAGTGCAGCTGGTTTGCATCTTTCCAGTGATTGTGTTAGCTGGGTAGTTGGTATACCAGGTGAAATCGCGCCTCATTAGCTAATTGTTATGGATGTATCCAAATAAATGTCACTAGAAAACAGTTTAAACAAACGCAAATGCAGCTACTGTTGTTATTCTGGCTGCACTGTTTGACGTGACTGTCAGTTAGCCGTAGTTGGCTAGCTAGCAAGCGAGGGATTAAATGTTGCCAGCCAGTATGGCAATGGAACATTTAGAATGAACGCCTGGGACGCATCCCATAGATACAGAACAAAAAGACTGAACGACTGGGTCGCGTCTCTGGTGACCGAACCGATAGAACGACCAGCCGGCTTTGGGTAGCAACTCTAGATTTGTGTCGGGACATTATCTTGTGGAAGGATGAAATAGTATGAATAAATTCATCAAAATAACATTTTTAATGAAAATACGCCAATGATTATTTGAATATGATGGTAACCCGTTGTATAAAAGTGACAATGCCCTCGAAGCCGGTGTTTGGAGGATATATTAGCATGGTTTGGCAGGCCTGAGAAGACACCCATGCCAATATATGAACCAAACACCGGCTTCGAGGGCATTTATCACATAAATGTAGTACTGTCATGTTTCCATTCACACAAATAGGACTCTTCAGTCAAGAACTACAATTATAGCCAGCCAGTCTTCAACATACTGTCACTGAAAAGGAGCTTGATGTTCCTGACGGTTCTCTGATGTGCTTATATTTAGAAAGATCTCTACTTTCAATAAAACATACAAAAAGGGCTATTAAGGACAAAGTCTAATATTAATATAATTTGTAATAACTTATCTTTAGGTAGGTGTGTGTGTTTTGTTCTTGGCGCAACCTTCAAAATGATTGAACCACCCAAGTAAAGAGTATTTTTGAGAAAAGGTCATTTTATAGCAATAGATATACCTGGACAATGTGCATCTAGTTTTAGTCAGAAGCCTTTCAAATCCTGATATAGATGGAGATATATACACAAATCCTTAATATAAAACACCTACCTACACCTCCCAATGATATGGAAGAACTAGTTAAAAATGTATTCAAATCAACATCAAGGCATCCATCTTCCTACAGAAAACGCAGTCAGAAATACTCAAATATCTCAGGCCGCGTCCCAAATGGCACCCTATTCCCTATATAGTGCACTACTTTAGACCAGAGAATGGCTCCTTATTCCCTATATAGTGCACTACTTTGACCACAGCCCATAGTGTACTATAACTATATAGTGCACTACTTTGACCACTGCCCATAGTGTACTATAACTATATAGTGCACTACTTTGACCAGAGCTCACAGGAAATAGGTTGGCATTTGGGACAGAACTTTACATTTTAGTCATTTAGCAGACGCTCTTATCCAGAGAGACTTACAGTTAAGTGAGTGCATACATTTTTCATACTGGCCCCCCGTGGGAATCGAACCCACAACCCTGGCGTGGCAAGCGCCATGCTCTACCAACTGAGCTACACGATCTTCAGAATGAAACAGACTCATGTTGATCAGTAATGTTCTAACAACACGATGTCATCATATACAACACGATGCCATCATATACAACATGATGTCATCATATCCAACATGCCATCATATACAAGGTCTCTTATGCATGGTTTGGGCTGAGGATTGGCAGACGAACGTTGCCACTCTGTAGACATGAGCCAATGGCAGACAGCCTTGCTCCTCAGTCTCCTCTTCGGCCACCAATCGCCTTCTCAGGAAGAGCAGGGGGAGGGGCAGCCCGCCGGGAGTGGGTTACAGGGTTTGGCGTGGCAGGGGTGAGATGGAGAGAGATGTAGGTATACCCTCCCCTGAGTGCAGGCTGTGAAGGAAGGAGGGAGGGAGGGAGGGAGGACAAGTATTGAAGCAGGTGGGGAAGAGGTGGCCTCCTGTCCTTGTCTCTCCTCAACAGGAGCAGTTCCCACAGCCCTTGACACTGTTCATGATCTCCTCCTGTAGTTTCTTCCTCTCCTGCTCCTTCTGGCTGAGTCTCTCTGGCTGCAGCGCCACTGGGCTGTTCCTACTGTTCAGTATCTTACTGTTCTGAGTGTTCCACAGGTCAGCGTACAGAGACCCTGGAGTAGCCAGCAGAGAGTGGTGGTCCCCTCGCTCTGCTATCTTCCCCTGGAGGGGAGAGGGGAGAGGGGAGAGGGGGGACAGATGGGGAGAGAGGGAGAAGGATGGGGGGGGGGGGGGGGGAGGAGGAGGAGGATTATGCTACTATAAAGTCTAGTTGAGTCAGACTAAAGTCCATGTAAAAAGGACTGACACAGAATTAAGTATTGAATGGGAGACATGGTAATATAAACTCTACAGTGATGAGGCAACGCTCCCTCTATGAAACCCCCCCTACCTCCCTGATGCGTCTACAGTGATGAGGCAACGCTCCCTCTATGAAACCCCCCCTACCTCCCTGATGCCTCTAGTGATGAGGCAACGCTCCCTCTATGAAACCCCCCCTACCTCCCTGATGCCTCTACAGTGATGAGGCAACGCTCCCTCTATGAAACCCCCCCTACCTCCCTGATGGCTCTACAGTGATGAGGCAACGCTCCCTCTATGAAACCCCCCCTACCTCCCTGATGCCTCTAGTGATGAGGCAACGCTCCCTCTATGAAACCCCCCCTACCTCCCTGATGGCTCTACAGTGATGAGGCAACGCTCCCTCTATGAAACCCCCCCTACCTCCCTGATGGCTCTACAGTGATGAGGCAACGCTCCCTCTATGAAACCCCCCCTACCTCCCTGATGCCTCTAGTGATGAGGCAACGCTCCCTCTATGAAACCCCCCCTACCTCCCTGATGGCTCTACAGTGATGAGGCAACGCTCCCTCTATGAAACCCCCCCTACCTCCCTGATGCCTCTACAGTGATGAGGCAACGCTCCCTCTATGAAACCCCCCCTACCTCCCTGATGGCTCTACAGTGATGAGGCAACGCTCCCTCTATGAAACCCCCCCTACCTCCCTGATGCCTCTACAGTGATGAGGCAACGCTCCCTCTATGAAACCCCCCCTACCTCCCTGATGCCTCTAGTGATGAGGCAACGCTCCCTCTATGAAACCCCCCCTACCTCCCTGATGCCTCTAGTGATGAGGCAACGCTCCCTCTATGAAACCCCCCCTACCTCCCTGATGGCTCTACAGTGATGAGGCAACGCTCCCTCTATGAAACCCCCCCTACCTCCCTGATGGCTCTACAGTGATGAGGCAACGCTCCCTCTATGAAACCCCCCCTACCTCCCCGATGCGTCTCGCACTACTGTTACTGTTCCCTACTGACACCCCCCCACTAATAAAAGTATCCCAACCCCCAGGGAGCTAGGCAGGCATGCACGTAACTATACCACGCCTATACCAGGCACGTAACTATACCACGCCTATACCAGGCACGTAACTATACCACGCCTATACCAGGCACGTAACTATACCACGCCTATACCAGGCACGTAACTATACCACGCCTATACCAGGCACGTAACTATACCACGCCTATACCAGGCACGTAACTATACCACACCTATACCAGGCACGTAACTATACCACGCCTATACCAGGCACGTAACTATACCACGCCTATACCAGGCACGTAACTATACCACGCCTATACCAGGCACGTAACTATACCACGCCTATACCAGGCACGTAACTATACCACGCCTATACCAGGCACGTAACTATACCACGCCTATACCAGGCACGTAACTATACCACGCCTATACCAGGCACGTAACTATACCACGCCTATACCAGGCACGTAACTATACCACGCCTATACCAGGCACGTAACTATACCACGCCTATACCAGGCACGTAACTATACCACGCCTATACCAGGCACGTAACTATACCACGCCTATACCAGGCACGTAACTATACCACGCCTATACCAGGCACGTAACTATACCACGCCTATACCAGGCACGTAACTATACCACGCCTATACCAGGCACGTAACTATACCACGCCTATACCAGGCACGTAACTATACCACGCCTATACCAGGCACGTAACTATACCACGCCTATACCAGGCACGTAACTATACCACGCCTATACCAGGCACGTAACTATACCACGCCTATACCAGGCACGTAACTATACCACGCCTATACCAGGCACGTAACTATACCACGCCTATACCAGGCACGTAACTATACCACGCCTATACCAGGCACGTAACTATACCACACCTATACCAGGCACGTAACTATACCACGCCTATACCAGGCACGTAACTATACCACGCCTATACCAGGCACGTAACTATACCACGCCTATACCAGGCACGTAACTATACCACGCCTATACCAGGCACGTAACTATACCACGCCTATACCAGGCACGTAACTATACCACGCCTATACCAGGCACGTAACTATACCACACCTATACCAGGCACGTAACTATACCACGCCTATACCAGGCACGTAACTGACTGTTTCTAACTCTGTGACTTAATGAGCCGACACCATGACAACACGGCATAACAGGCCTCCTCGCCACAACGACCTTCTGATCTCTCCATCTGACGCTCTGCCTACGTTCCTGGGGGAACATAGGAAACACCACCAACAGCTTTCAGAGCACTAAGACGCACCACACGTCAAGCAAACCAAACCCCCTCTCCTCTCTATCTATTCCTCAGTCCTCGCTCCTCTCCCTCAGTCCTCTCTCCTCTCCCTCAGTCCTCTCTCCTCTCCCTCTCTCCTCTCCATCTCTTTCTATTCCTCTCTCCATCTCCTTCTATTCCTCTCTCCATCTCCTATTCCTCAGTCCTCTCCATCTATTCCTCAGTCCTCTCCATCTAATCCTCAGTCCTCTCCATCTAATCCTCAGTCCTCTCCATCTAATCCTCAGTCCTCTCCATCTATTCCTCAGTCCTCTCCATCTAATCCTCAGTCCTCTCCATCTAATCCTCAGTCCTCTCCATCTAATCCTCAGTCCTCTCCATCTAATCCTCAGTCCTCTCCATCTAATCCTCAGTCCTCTCCATCTAATCCTCAGTCCTCTCCATCTATTCCTCAGTCCTCTCCATCTATTCCTCAGTCCTCTCCATCTATTCCTCAGTCTTCTCTATTCCTCAGTCTTCTCTATTCCTCAGTCCTCTCTATTCCTCAGTCCTCTCTATTCCTCAGTCCTCTCTATTCCTCAGTCCTCTCTACTCCTACCTAACTAGATTAATGTTGTAAGTGAGAACTCTTCCTCAATAGACGTAAGAGCCTAAAGGAGGTACATAACTAAACAGGGCCCGTTTCCCCATAGCCATGGTATTTAGGCTAAACAGGGCCCGGTTTCCCCATAGCCATGGTATTTAGGCTAAACAGGGCCCGGTTTCCCCATAGCCATGGTAATTAGGCTAAACAGGGCCCGGTTTCCCCATAGCCATGGTATTTAGGCTAAACAGGGCCCGGTTTCCCCATAGCCATGGTATTTAGGCTAAACAGGGCCCGGTTTCCCCATAGCCATGGTATTTAGGCTAAACAGGGCCCGGTTTCCCCATAGCCATGGTATTTAGGCTAAACAGGGCCCGGTTTCCCCATAGCCATGGCATTTAGGCTAAACAGGGCCCGGTTTCCCCATAGCCATGGCATTTAGGCTAAACAGGGCCCGGTTTCCCCATAGCCATGGCATTTAGGCTAAACAGGGCCCGGTTTCCCCATAGCCATGGCATTTAGGCTAAACAGGGCCCGGTTTCCCCATAGCCATGGCATTTAGGCTAAACAGGGCCCGGTTTCCCCATAGCCATGGTATTTAGGCTAAACAGGGCCCGGTTTCCCCATAGCCATGGTATTTAGGCTAAACAGGGCCCGGTTTCCCCATAGCCATGGTATTTAGGCTAAAAAGGGCCCGGTTTCCCCATAGCCATGGTATTTAGACTAAACAGGGCCCGGTTTCCCCATAGCCATGGTATTTAGACTAAACAGGGCCCGGTTTCCCCATAGCCATGATATTTAGGCTAAACAGGGCCCGGTTTCCCCATAGCCATGGTATTTAGACTAAACAGGGCCCTGTTTCCCCATAGCCATGGTATTTAGGCTAAACAGGGCCCGGTTTCCCCATAGCCATGGCATTTAGGCTAAACAGGGCCCGGTTTCCCCATAGCCATGGCATTTAGGCTAAACAGGGCCCGGTTTCCCCATAGCCATGGCATTTAGGCAAAACAGGGCCCGGTTTCCCCATAGCCATGGCATTTAGGCAAAACAGGGCCCGGTTTCCCCATAGCCATGGTATTTAGACTAAACAGGGCCCGGTTTCCCCATAGCCATGGTATTTAGACTAAACAGGGCCCGGTTTCCCCATAGCCATGGTATTTAGACTAAACAGGGCCCGGTTTCCCCATAGCCATGGTATTTAGACTAAACAGGGCCCAGTTTCCCCATAGCCATGGTATTTAGACTAAACAGGGCCCGGTTTCCCCATAGCCATGGTATTTAGACTAAACAGGGCCCGGTTTCCCCATAGCCATGGTATTTAAGCTTAGAAGTGTTTTAACGATGAATCTTTCCTAACGGCCAAAGATGTAACGTGTTTCCCAAAACACCACGCAGAGAGAAAGTTCGCCATATGCGTTGTGGCATTTTTCGATAGGATAGAGAGAAAAGGAACCACTGATCTCGGATCAGATTTCGCCATTCAAATCTTTCCATAACATAATTATTCCACAATACTGACGACAGATCAGGTCCTAGAGAGACATTAGGCCTACCACCGATAGCAGCTAATATTGAGGCAGCTTATTCTAATACCTAGCCTACCCTATAGGTATGTCCTAAATCATTGTGCACGTTACACATCATGAAATATATTTAGGCATAAAATGTATTTCAATATGATTTAAATATATAGGCCTATATAGCTATCCTTCAATCATCCTACAGTCATCTTGGTTTCCATTTCAAGCAGATTTTATTCCTCCGCTTGTTTGTAACAACTGCAAAGACATTGGGACTTTGTACGTAGACCTATTTGTAGTCAACTTTGTTCTGAAGTTATCAGCGGTCACATGGAGACAGATAAACATCTTGATTGTGTGTAAAGTGACACGAAGGGGCAAAAAAGCATCTAACGAGGCACTTAGCTGTTCTAGTGGTCTGAGACAGTCAGTAAATAACGAGTGTTTTCAGGTGCAACTTTACTAACGATGGTTTTAACGATGCTCCTACGATGGTTCTAAAGATGAACATAACATGCTTCTGGGAAACTACCACAGTATGTAGCCATTACACATCTCAGGCTGATACTGTGGAGGTCTCAGGCTGATACTGTGGAGGTCTCAGGCTGATACTGTGGAGGTCTCAGGCTGATACTGTGGAGGTCTCAGGCTGATACTGTGGAGGTCTCAGGCTGATACTGTGGAGGTCTCAGGCTGATACTGTGGAGGTCTCAGGCTGAAACTGTGGAGGTCTCAGGGTGATACTGTGGAGGTCTCAGGGTCTGTTCTGGTGGAGGGAAATTAAGCTAGTGCGCTAGACAAATGCACCAGGCCAGGGACATTTTGGCATGGCCCAGATTTGGGACCTGAATGTTATCCGAGGTAGAAGAAATCGTGGTCTGCTAGCCGAAATCCTTAAACACGTCTTCCAGTGATTTTTGAACTTTTCCTGTTGACAAGTGATATTCCAAAGTATGGAATTACAGTAAAGTAATACTCCTTGAAGTTTGCAGTTGTATCTAAAAAAACACTATTTTGCCACTTTATTTTACTTTTTACCTTTAGTGTGTGTACTTTACTGTATTTATACTTGGCATATTGCTTTTCAACAGGAAAAGTTTTAAAAAGACAAAAAGATCGCTGGAGGACATCTTTAAGCTCCCTCCCTGGACATATCACTATGAGAAGGTCTTCTTACCCTGGACATATCACTATGAGAAGATCTTCTTACCCTGGACATATCACTATGAGAAGGTCTTCTTACCCTGGACATATCACTATGAGAAGGTCTTCTTACCCTGGACATATCACTATGAGAAGGTCTTCTTACCCTGGACATATCACTATGAGAAGATCTTGTTACCCTGGACATATCACTATGAGAAGGTCTTGTTACCCTGGACATATCACTATGAGAAGATCTTGTTACCCTGGACATATCACTATGAGAAGGTCTTCTTACCCTGGACATATCACTATGAGAAGGTCTTCTTACCCTGGACATATCACTATGAGAAGGTCTTCTTACCCTGGACATATCACTATGAGAAGGTCTTCTTACCCTGGACATATCACTATGAGAAGGTCTTCTTACCCTGGACATATCACTATGAGAAGGTCTTCTTACCCTGGACATATCACTATGAGAAGGTCTTCTTACCTTGTTGAGTACGATGATCTCGTCTGCGTCTACGATGGTGGACAGTCTGTGAGCGATGAACACCGACGTCCGGTCCTGAACCAGACCCTTCATGGAACTAAGAATGTTCTAGAAGTACACAGAATCACCATGAAGTATTCAAAATAGTTCTAAACGTTTTACAACACAGGAACATCAAGTGTTAGAAATAGTTCTAGAATGTTGTAGATAAACAACACAGGAACATCAAGTGTTAGAAATAGTTCTAGAATGTTGTAGAGAAACAACACAGGAACATCAAGTGTTAGAAATAGTTCTAGAATGTTGTAGAGAAACAACACAGGAACATCAAGTGTTAGAAATAGTTCTAGAATGTTGTAGAGAAACAACACAGGAACATCAAGTGTTAGAAATAGTTCTAGAATGTTGTAGAGAAACAACACAGGAACATCAAGTGTTAGAAATAGTTCTAGAATGTTGTAGAGAAACAACACAGGAACATCAAGTGTTAGAAATAGTTCTAGAATGTTGTAGAGAAACAACACAGGAACATCAAGTATAGATGCGGTTCAGGAGTTAATGGAACACAGACATTCCATTGACTAGATTGGCGCGCATTCAACAAATCTGACCTAACAAAGTCGATATGTCAAATCCGTTATGATTTATGTATATAACAGGCCCACAATTTCGTTAATTAAGTCCGATGTGGATATATTTGGCTGTTACCGAGCATAACACGTAGAAGTGGTCCCTTTTCAGGTTTAGAAGAAGTGGCTGCTAAATGCTAACTCCCATTCGTATAAGCTGGTTAGCATAGCTAGCATACAGAAATCGGTGGTGGTAGTCAGTCTTTTTTAACTGTAATGCGGTTGATTGTTAACAATGGCTGAACATGTGTTGGTGTTGACATCCATACAAGCATTATACTCAGATTTTGACTTCAACAGTGTGAAATTCACAAACAATATCCTAATTTTGCTGAGGGCAATGAGGAGATTTGGGACCTTTCCGCCACACGTTTCCATGGCAATTCCATTGTATTGGTCGAGTTCGATTGACCTCTTTACCGCATGTATTAGAAATAGTTATAGAATGCTGTAGAGAAACAACACAGGAACATGAAGTATAAAAAACTTTACAATAAGAACGCAATAAAAATCGACATGTATAATATGACATGTGGTCTATTCTCTCCAAGTTCAGGGCAGTTACTCTTTCCATCCCCCTAACATCTACTGAGCTGACAGGTTGGTTGGTACACTGAGTTGAGCTGCAGAAGAGACAACAGGAGATTCTGAAGTGTGTGGGTTACCTCCTCAGTGATCGAGTCCAGTGAGGACGTAGCTTCATCATACAGCAGGATAGGAGGGTTCTTCAGTATGGCCCTGGCTATGGCCACACGCTGCTTCTCCCCACCTGAAACACACCAAGTACATCATGCAGTCTTGACACACCCGGCAACAGAGACAGCACAGGAAGTCAATAATGCAGTCTTGACACACCCGGCAACAGAGACAGCACAGGAAGTCAATAATGCAGTCTTGACACACCCGGCAACAGAGACAGCACAGGAAGTCAATAATGCAGTCTTGACACACCCGGCAACAGAGACAGAACAGGAAGTCAATAATGCAGTCTTGACACACCCGGCAACAGAGACAGCACAGGAAGTACATAATGGAGTCTTGACACACCCGGCAACAGAGACAGAACAGGAAGTCAATAATGCAGTCTTGACACACCCGGCAACAGACAGGACAGGAAGTCAATAATGCAGTCTTGACACACCCGGCAACAGACAGGACAGGAAGCATACACATATCTAGAGGCAGGTCAGACTGGTTGATATAAAACACCCCAGTAGTAACAGTAGAACAACAACTAGCTTCAGTCACGTCCTCATCAACACTAGATACCAGGCTGGAGCCCTCTCCTGGCCCTTCTCCACTAGACAACTAGCTTCAGTCACGTCATCATCAACACTAGATACCAGGCTGAAGCCCTCTCCTGGCCCTTCTCCACTAGACAACTAGCTTCAGTCACGTCATCATCAACACTAGATACCAGGCTGAAGCCCTCTCCTGGCCCTTCTCCACTAGATACCAGGTTGGAGCCCTCTCCTGGCCCTTCTCCACTAGATACCAGGCTGAAGCCCTCTCCTGGCCCTTCTCCACTAGATACCAGGTTGGAGCCCTCTCCTGGCCCTTCTCCACTAGATACCAGGCTGAAGCCCTCTCCTGGCCCTTCTCCACTAGATACCAGGTTGGAGCCCTCTCCTGGCCCTTCTCCACTAGATACCAGGCTGGAGCCCTCTCCTGGCCCTTCTCCACTAGATACCAGGCTGGAGCCCTCTCCTGGCCCTTCTCCACTAGACAACTAGCTTCAGTCACGTCCTCATCAACACTAGATACCAGGCTGAAGCCCTCTCCTGGCCCTTCTCCACTAGACAACTAGCTTCAGTCACATCATCATCAACACTAGATACCAGGCTGAAGCCCTCTCCTGGCCCTTCTCCACTAGACAACTAGCTTCAGTCACGTCCTCATCAACACTAGATACCAGGCTGAAGCCCTCTCCTGGCCCTTCTCCACTAGACAACTAGCTTCAGTCACGTCCTCATCAACACTAGATACCAGGCTGAAGCCCTCTCCTGGCCCTTCTCCACTAGACAACTAGCTTCAGTCACGTCCTCATCAACACTAGATACCAGGCTGAAGCCCTCTCCTGGCCCTTCTCCACTAGACAACTAGCTTCAGTCACGTCCTCATCAACACTAGATACCAGGCTGAAGCCCTCTCCTGGCCCTTCTCCACTAGACAACTAGCTTCAGTCACGTCCTCATCAACACTAGATACCAGGCTGGAGCCCTCTCCTGGCCCTTCTCCACTAGATACCAGGCTGAAGCCCTCTCCTGGCCCTTCTCCACTAGACAACTAGCTTCAGTCACGTCCTCATCAACACTAGATACCAGGCTGAAGCCCTCTCCTGGCCCTTCTCCACTAGACAACTAGCTTCAGTCACGTCATCATCAACACTAGATACCAGGCTGGAGCCCTCTCCTGGCCCTTCTCCACTAGACAACTAGCTTCAGTCACGTCCTCATCAACACTAGATACCAGGCTGAAGCCCTCTCCTGGCCCTTCTCCACTAGACAACTAGCTTCAGTCACATCCTCATCAACACTAGATACCAGGCTGAAGCCCTCTCCTGGCCCTTCTCCACTAGACAACTAGCTTCAGTCACGTCCTCATCAACACTAGATACCAGGCTGGAGCCCTCTCCTGGCCCTTCTCCACTAGACAACTAGCTTCAGTCACGTCCTCATCAACACTAGATACCAGGCTGAAGCCCTCTCCAGGCCCTTCTCCACTAGACAACTAGCTTCAGTCACGTCCTCATCAACACTAGATACCAGGCTGAAGCCCTCTCCTGGCCCTTCTCCACTAGACAACTAGCTTCAGTCACGTCCTCATCAACACTAGATACCAGGCTGGAGCCCTCTCCTGGCCCTTCTCCACTATACAAGCACTGTCGGTTTTCTCTAAAGCACTGGCTGTAATTCATTGTCTTTGAAAGGTGTTAGGAAGATTATCAAGGTTAAAGTTGAATCATTTTAAACAAAGATTATTATGGCTTTACAAGCAGTCTATTACCATGTTATCTGTCCAAAGACAGCGGTGCGCCAAGCATCTCTCCCCGTCCCTACCTGACAGTTTGAGTACCCTCTCCCCGACCCCTACCTGACAGTTTGAGTACCCTCTCCCCGACCCCTACCTGACAGTTTGAGTACCCTCTCCCCGACCCCTACCTGACAGTTTGAGTCCCCTCTCCCCGACCCCTACCTGACAGATTGAGTACCCTCTCCCCGACCCCTACCTGACAGATTGAGTACCCTCTCCCCGACCCCTACCTGACAGTTTGAGTCCCCTCTCCCCGACCCCTACCTGACAGATTGAGTCCCCTCTCCCCGACCCCTACCTGACAGTTTGAGTCCCCTCTCCCCGACCCCTACCTGACAGTTTGAGTACCCTCTCCCCGACCCCTACCTGACAGATTGAGTACCCTCTCCCCGACCCCTACCTGACAGTTTGAGTCCCCTCTCCCCGACCCCTACCTGACAGATTGAGTCCCCTCTCCCTGACCCCTACCTGACAGTTTGAGTCCCCTCTCCCCGTCCCTACCTGACAGTTTGAGTCCCCTCTCCCCGACCCCTACCTGACAGTTTGAGTCCCCTCTCCCTGACCCCTACCTGACAGTTTGAGTCCCCTCTCCCCGTCCCTACCTGACAGTTTGAGTCCCCTCTCCCCGACCCCTACCTGACAGTTTGAGTCCCCTCTCCCCGTCCCTACCTGACAGTTTGAGTCCCCTCTCCCCGACCCCTACCTGACAGTTTGAGTCCCCTCTCCCCGACCCCTACCTGACAGTTTGAGTCCCCTCTCCCCGACCCCTACCTGACAGATTGAGTACCCTCTCCCCGACCCCTACCTGACAGTTTGAGTCCCCTCTCCCTGACCCCTACCTGACAGTTTGAGTCCCCTCTCCCCGAACCCTACCTGACAGTTTGAGTCCCCTCTCCCCGTCCCTACCTGACAGTTTGAGTCCCCTCTCCCCGACCCCTACCTGACAGTTTGAGTCCCCTCTCCCCGACCCCTACCTGACAGATTGAGTCCCCTCTCCCCGACCCCTACCTGACAGTTTGAGTCCCCTCTCCCCGACCCCTACCTGACAGTTAGAGTCCCCTCTCCCCGACCCCTACCTGACAGTTTGAGTCCCCTCTCGCCGACCCCTACCTGACAGTTTGAGTCCCCTCTCCCCGACCCCTACCTGACAGTTTGAGTCCCCTCTCCCCTACCTGACAGTTTGAGTCCCCTCTCCCAGTCCCTACCTGACAGTTTGAGTCCCCTCTCCCCGTCCCCTACCTGACAGTTTGAGTCCCCTCTCCCTGACCCCTACCTGACAGTTTGAGTCCCCTCTCCCCGACCCCTACCTGACAGTTTGAGTCCCCTCTCCCCGACCTGACAGTTTGAGTCCCCTCTCCCCGACCCCTACCTGACAGTTTGAGTCCCCTCTCCCCGACCCCTACCTGACAGTTTGAGTCCCCTCTCCCCGACCCCTACCTGACAGTTTGAGTCCCCTCTCCCCGACCCCTACCTGACAGATTGAGTACCCTCTCCCCGACCCCTACCTGACAGTTTGAGTCCCCTCTCCCCGACCTGACAGTTTGAGTCCCCTCTCCCCGTCCCTACCTGACAGTTTGAGTCCCCTCTCCCGACCCCTACCTGACAGTTTGAGTCCCCTCTCCCCGTCCCTACCTGACAGTTTGAGTCCCCTCTCCCCGACCCCTACCTGACAGTTTGAGTCCCCTCTCCCCGTCCCTACCTGACAGTTTGAGTCCCCTCTCCCTGACCCCTACCTGACAGTTTGAGTCCCCTCTCCCCGACCCCTACCTGACAGTTTGAGTCCCCTCTCCCCGTCCCTACCTGACAGTTTGAGTCCCCTCTCCCTGACCCCTACCTGACAGTTTGAGTCCCCTCTCCCCTACCTGACAGTTTGAGTCCCCTCTCCCCTACCTGACAGTTTGAGTCCCCTCTCCCCGTCCCCTACCTGACAGTTTGAGTCCCCTCTCCCCTACCTGACAGTTTGAGTCCCCTCTCCCCGACCCCTACCTGACAGTTTGAGTCCCCTCTCCCCGTCCCTACCTGACAGTTTGAGTCCCCTCTCCCAGTCCCTACCTGACAGTTTGAGTCCCCTCTCCCCTACCTGACAGTTTGAGTCCCCTCTCCCTGACCCCTACCTGACAGTTTGAGTCCCCTCTCCCCGACCCCTACCTGACAGTTTGAGTCCCCTCTCCCCGACCCCTACCTGACAGTTTGAGTCCCCTCTCCCCGTCCCCTACCTGACAGTTTGAGTCCCCTCTCCCCTACCTGACAGTTTGAGTCCCCTCTCCCCGACCCCTACCTGACAGTTTGAGTCCCCTCTCCCAGTCCCTACCTGACAGTTTGAGTCCCCTCTCCCCTACCTGACAGTTTGAGTCCCCTCTCCCTGACCCCTACCTGACAGTTTGAGTCCCCTCTCCCTGACCCCTACCTGACAGTTTGAGTCCCCTCTCCCTGACCCCTACCTGACAGTTTGAGTCCCCTCTCCCCGACCCCTACCTGACAGTTTGAGTCCCCTCTCCCCTACCTGACAGTTTGAGTCCCCTCTCCCAGTCCCTACCTGACAGTTTGAGTACCCTCTCCCCGACCCCTACCTGACAGTTTGAGTCCCCTCTCCCCGTCCCCTACCTGACAGTTTGAGTCCCCTCTCCCCTACCTGACAGTTTGAGTCCCCTCTCCCCGACCCCTACCTGACAGTTTGAGTCCCCTCTCCCCGTCCCTACCTGACAGTTTGAGTCCCCTCTCCCAGTCCCTACCTGACAGTTTGAGTCCCCTCTCCCCTACCTGACAGTTTGAGTCCCCTCTCTCTGACCCCTACCTGACAGTTTGAGTCCCCTCTCCCCGACCCCTACCTGACAGTTTGAGTCCCCTCTCCCCGTCCCTACCTGACAGTTTGAGTCCCCTCTCCCCGACCCCTACCTGACAGTTTGAGTCCCCTCTCCCCGACAGTTTGAGTCCCCTCTCCCCGACCCCTACCTGACAGTTTGAGTCCCCTCTCCCCGACCCCTACCTGACAGTTTGAGTCCCCTCTCCCCGACCCCTACCTGACAGATTGAGTCCCCTCTCCCCGACCCCTACCTGACAGTTTGAGTCCCCTCTCCCCTACCTGACAGTTTGAGTCCCCTCTCCCCGTCCCTACCTGACAGTTTGAGTCCCCTCTCCCCGACCCCTACCTGACAGTTTGAGTCCCCTCTCCCCGACCCCTACCTGACAGATTGAGTACCCTCTCCCCCATCCCTACCTGACAGTTTGAGTACCCTCTCCCCGACCCCTACCTGACAGTTTGAGTCCCCTCTCCCCGACCCCTACCTGACAGTTTGAGTCCCCTCTCCCCGACCCCTACCTGACAGATTGAGTCCCCTCTCCCAGTCCCTACCTGACAGATTGAGTCCCCTCTCCCCGACCCCTACCTGACAGTTTGAGTCCCCTCTCCCAGTCCCTACCTGACAGTTTGAGTCCCCTCTCCCAGTCCCTACCTGACAGTTTGAGTCCCCTCTCCCCGTCCCCTACCTGACAGTTTGAGTCCCCTCTCCCCGACCCCTACCTGACAGATTGAGTCCCCTCTCCCCGACCCCTACCTGACAGTTTGAGTACCCTCTCCCCGACCCCTACCTGACAGTTTGAGTCCCCTCTCCCCGTCCCTACCTGACAGTTTGAGTCCCCTCTCCCCGACCCCTACCTGACAGTTTGAGTCCCCTCTCCCCGTCCCTACCTGACAGTTTGAGTACCCTCTCCCCGACCCCTACCTGACAGTTTGAGTCCCCTCTCCCCGACCCCTACCTGACAGTTTGAGTCCCCTCTCCCCGACCCCTACCTGACAGTTTGAGTCCCCTCTCCCCGACCCCTACCTGACAGTTTGAGTACCCTCTCCCCGACCCCTACCTGACAGTTGAGTCCCCTCTCCCCGACCTGACAGTTTGAGTCCCCTCTCCCCGACCCCTACCTGACAGTTTGAGTCCCCTCTCCCCGACCCCTACCTGACAGTTTGAGTCCCCTCTCCCCGACCTGACAGTTTGAGTCCCCTCTCCCCGTCCCTACCTGACAGTTTGAGTCCCCTCTCCCCGACCTGAGTGTCGTATCCATGTGGCATCCTGAGGATGGCGTCGTGTATCCCTGCCAGCCGTGCAACCTGGTAAACCTCCTCTGGCGTGGCGTTGATGTTCCCGTACTGAAGGTTGTAGAAGATGGTGTTATGGAAGAGCACTGCATCCTGGGTAGGAAGGAGGGGGGTGGGGAGAGGGGGGGAGAGTGAGAGACAGACAAAGACAGAGAGACAAGAGAGCGTAATGAGAGAAGAGAGTGTAGAGAGGAAACAGTACAGTCAAATCAATACCTTCAGCTCAACTTGAGGAGAGGAAACAGTACAGTCAAATCAATACCTTCAGCTCAACTTGAGGAGAGGAAACAGTACAGTCAAATCAATACCTTCAGCTCAACTTGAGGAGAGGAAACAGTACAGTCAAATCAATACCTTCAGCTCAACTTGAGGAGAGGAAACAGTACAGTCAAATCAATACCTTCAGCTCAACTTGAGGAGAGGAAACAGTACAGTCAAATCAATACCTTCAGCTCAACTTGAGGAGAGGAAACAGTACAGTCAAATCAATACCTTCAGCTCAACTTGAGGAGAGGAAACAGTACAGTCAAATCAATACCTTCAGCTCAACTTGAGGAGAGGAAACAGTAGTCAAATCAATACCTTCAGCTCAACTTGAGGAGAGGAAACAGTACAGTCAAATCAATACCTTCAGCTCAACTTGAGGAGAGGAAACAGTACAGTCAAATCAATACCTTCAGCTCAACTTGAGGAGAGGAAACAGTACAGTCAAATCAATACCTTCAGCTCAACTTGAGGAGAGGAAACAGTACAGTCAAATCAATACCTTCAGCTCAACTTGAGAGGAAACAGTACAGTCAAATCAATACCTTCAGCTCAACTTGAGGAGAGGAAACAGTAGTCAAATCAATACCTTCAGCTCAACTTGAGGAGAGGAAACAGTACAGTCAAATCAATACCTTCAGCTCAACTTGAGGAGAGGAAACAGTACAGTCAAATCAATACCTTCAGCTCAACTTGAGGAGAGGAAACAGTACAGTCAAATCAATACCTTCAGCTCAACTTGAGGAGAGGAAACATCAGGAGAGGACAAAATAAAGTGTAGAAACTTGTAGAAACACACTGAACAAAGAAACAAACTGTTCTTTCAACATCTGACGGAAATAACCTGTAGTTTCTATAGGTTTCCACTGTGCCCCCTTGTTATGAGAGTTTATTGTCCAAGTCAAATTAATACAGGATCAATAAGTTCAATCAAAATCAAGGTAGTTTACCTGTGGTACCACCCCTATGGCCCGTCGCAGACTGTCCAGTCCAACGTCTCTGATGTTCTGTCCAGCGATGTAGATGTTTCCCTTCTGGGGCTCGTAAAACCGGAACAACATGCGCACTATGGTGCTCTTCCTGAAACACAGAACCATTATTCCTATGGTGCTCTTCCTGAAACACAGAACCATAATTCCTATGGTGCTCTTCCTGAAACACAGAACCATTATTCCTATGGTGCTCTTCCTGAAACACAGAACCATTATTCCTATGGTGCTCTTCCTGAAACACAGAACCATAATTCCTATGGTGCTCTTCCTAAAACACAGAACCATAATTCCTATGGTGCTCTTCCTGAAACACCACCACAGAACCATTATTCCTATGGTGCTCTTCCTGAAACACCACAGAACCATTATTCCTATGGTGCTCTTCCTGAAACACCACAGAACCATTATTCCTATGGTGCTCGTCCTGAAACAACACAGAACCACTATTCCTATGGTGCTCGTCCTGAAACAACACAGAACCATTATTCCTATGGTGCTCGTCCTGAAACAACACAGAACCATTATTCCTATGGTGCTCGTCCTGAAACACCACAGAACCATTATTCCTATGGTGCTCGTCCTGAAACACCACAGAACCATTATTCCTATGGTGCTCGTCCTGAAACTACACAGAACCATTATTCCTATGGTGCTCTTCCTGAAACACAGAACCATTATTCCTATGGTGCTCTTCCTGAAACACAGAACCATTATTCCTATGGTGCTCGTCCTGAAACTACACAGAACCATTATTCCTATGGTGCTCTTCCTGAAACACAGAACCATTATTCCTATGGTGCTCTTCCTGAAACACCACAGAACCATTATTCCTATGGTGCTCGTCCTGAAACAACACAGAACCATTATTCCTATGGTGCTCTTCCTGAAACACAGAACCATTATTCCTATGGTGCTCGTCCTGAAACACAGAACCATTATTCCTATGGTGCTTGTCCTGAAACACAGAACCATTATTCCTATGGTGCTCTTCCTGAAACAACACAGAACCATTATTCCTATGGTGCTCTTCCTGAAACACCACAGAACCATTATTCCTATGGTGCTCGTCCTGAAACAACACAGAACCATTATTCCTATGGTGCTCTTCCTGAAACACAGAACCATTATTCCTATGGTGCTCGTCCTGAAACACAGAACCATTATTCCTATGGTGCTCTTCCTGAAACACAGAACCATTATTCCTATGGTGCTCTTCCTGAAACAACAGAACCATTATTCCTATGGTGTGTGAGGGAAAATGTTATGTTTGTGCTTTTCTAATAACCAATTCGACTGGGTTCATGCAAGTGACTGATTGATTGTGCCTGGGAGGAATCCTCACCATCAGTATAAGCAATTTGGCAGTATGCCCAGAACATTGCTTTGAGAACCGAAAGGGGTCTCTCAGTTTCAAGGTCTCAGCTTGAAGAGGAGAAGCCTCATGAGGCATTGGTCGGTCACATGCATGAACCAAACGTTAAATGATGAATAATGTAAATCATGCAAATCTAACTTGTCTGTGTAAGCAGTATAGAAGAGAACTAACGGGACTGCCCCGGCAGAGCTCCCGACCGACGTGTCCTATGGCGCATTAAGTTTGTTGGAACCTCTCCAGCTTGCTGATAATAAAGAATGATTCATTTAATATTGACTTCAGGTGTCCCTGGTGGTAATTTCCACAACAGGTGCTCTTCCAACAGAACCATCATTCCTATGGAGCTCTTCCTGAAACAACACAGAACCATCATTCCTATGGAGCTCTTCCTGAAACAACACAGAACCATCATTCCTATGGAGCTCTTCCTGAAACAACACAGAACCATCATTCCTATGGAGCTCTTCCTGAAACACAGAACCATTATTCCTATGGAGCTCTTCCTGAAACACAGAACCATCATTCCTATGGTGCTCTTCCTGAATGTGGAACCAATGACTTTTGGGAAATAGGACTGACATTAGAACTATAGTAGAGACTAAACTTGCAGTGCTAAGCTAAATAAGGTTTAAGGTTATAACCACAACCTGCAGATGTAACTGGAGTGGATTATTTTAATACAGGTCAGGACAATAAGAGGTACATTTCCACTAGAACAGATTAGTGAAGCAGCCGTCCAACTATTCACCGAGTAGAGCTGGTTTATACACAGACAGATGTCATACCCATTGACCACATTTACATGCATACCAATATCTCGTTCTTGATCGGGACACTCAAGTATTCCGTTTTTGAGTTGACGCATATAAAACATAATATCCTGTTTACAATAACCCCGAAAAAGCTTGTATCCCGGTTATGTGAAACCAGGATAAGATGCCTGGGATATGCTGATCTTAGACGGGATACTGTGGCATGTCAACATCTTATCCCCTTTACTGTTGTTTTTCACAGTCTGTGCAGGCTCAGTTGTGCATATCATTGGTGTTGTGTGATGTTTTCATCTCATTGTCAAACAAATCACTCCAAAAAATAGGCTACCTGTGCAGTTCCATCCACCATAATAACTAGGCTACCTGTGCAGTTCCATCCACATTAATAACTAGGCTACCTGTGCAGTTCCATCCACATTAATAACTAGGCTACCTGTGCAGTTCCATCCACATTAATAACTAGGCTACCTGTGCAGTTCCATCCACATTAATAACTAGGCTACCTGTGCAGTTCCATCCACATTAATAACTAGGCTACCTGTGCAGTTCCATCCACATTAATAACTAGGCTACCTGTGAAGTTCCATCCACATTAATAACTAGGCTACCTGTGCAGTTCCATCCACATTAATAAATAGGCTACCTGTGCAGTTCCATCCACATTAATAACTAGGCTACCTGTGCAGTTCCATCCACATTAATAACTAGGCTACCTGTGCAGTTCCATCCACATTAATAACTAGGCTACCTGTGCAGTTCCATCCACCATAATAACTAGGCTACCTGTGCAGTTCCATCCACATTAATAACTAGGCTACCTGTGCAGTTCCATCCACCGTAATAACTAGGCTACCTGTGCAGTTCCATCCACCATAATAACTAGGCTACCTGTGCAGTTCCATCCACCATAATAACTAGGCTACCTGTGCAGTTCCATCCACATTAATAACTAGGCTACCTGTGCAGTTCCATCCACCATAATAACTAGGCTACCTGTGCAGTTCCATCCACATTAATAACTAGGCTACCTGTGCAGTTCCATCCACATTAATAACTAGGCTACCTGTGCAGTTCCATCCACATTAATAACTAGGCTACCTGTGCAGTTCCATCCACCATAATAACTAGGCTACCTGTGCAGTTCCATCCACCATAATAACTAGGCTACCTGTGCAGTTCCATCCACATTAATAACTAGGCTACCTGTGCAGTTCCATCCACCATAATAACTAGGCTACCTGTGCAGTTCCATCCACCGTAATAACTAGGCTACCTGTGCAGTTCCATCCACATTAATAACTAGGCTACCTGTGCAGTTCCATCCACATTAATAACTAGGCTACCTGTGCAGTTCCATCCACCATAATAACTAGGCTACCTGTGCAGTTCCATCCACCATAATAACTAGGCTACCTGTGCAGTTCCATCCACATTAATAACTAGGCTACCTGTGCAGTTCCATCCACCATAATAACTAGGCTACCTGTGCAGTTCCATCCACCGTAATAACTAGGCTACCTGTGCAGTTCCATCCACCATAATAACTAGGCTACCTGTGCAGTTCCATCCACATTAATAACTAGGCTACCTGTGCAGTTCCATCCACATTAATAACTAGGCTACCTGTGCAGTTCCATCCACATTAATAACTAGGCTACCTGTGCAGTTCCATCCACATTAATAACTAGGCTACCTGTGCAGTTCCATCCACATTAATAACTAGGCTACCTGTGCAGTTCCATCCACATTAATAACTAGGCTACCTGTGCAGTTCCATCCACATTAATAACTAGGCTACCTGTGCAGTTCCATCCACATTAATAACTAGGCTACCTGTGCAGTTCCATCCACATTAATAACTAGGCTACCTGTGCAGTTCCATCCACATTAATAACTAGGCTACCTGTGCAGTTCCATCCACCATAATAACTAGGCTACCTGTGCAGTTCCATCCACCATAATAACTAGGCTACCTGTGCAGTTCCATCCACATTAATAACTAGGCTACCTGTGCAGTTCCATCCACCATAATAACTAGGCTACCTGTGCAGTTCCATCCACCATAATAACTAGGCTACCTGTGCAGTTCCATCCACATTAATAACTAGGCTACCTGTGCAGTTCCATCCACCATAATAACTAGGCTACCTGTGCAGTTCCATCCACATTAATAACTAGGCTACCTGTGCAGTTCCATCCACCATAATAACTAGGCTACCTGTGCAGTTCCATCCACCATAATAACTAGGCTACCTGTGCAGTTCCATCCACATTAATAACTAGGCTACCTGTGCAGTTCCATCCACCATAATAACTAGGCTACCTGTGCAGTTCCATCCACCGTAATAACTAGGCTACCTGTGCAGTTCCATCCACATTAATAACTAGGCTACCTGTGCAGTTCCATCCACCGTAATAACTAGGCTACCTGTGCAGTTCCATCCACCATAATAACTAGGCTACCTGTGCAGTTCCATCCACATTAATAACTAGGCTACCTGTGCAGTTCCATCCACCGTAATAACTAGGCTACCTGTGCAGTTCCATCCACCATAATAACTAGGCTACCTGTGCAGTTCCATCCACATTAATAACTAGGCTACCTGTGCAGTTCCATCCACATTAATAACTAGGCTACCTGTGCAGTTCCATCCACCATAATAACTAGGCTACCTGTGCAGTTCCATCCACATTAATAACTAGGCTACCTGTGCAGTTCCATCCACATTAATAACTAGGCTACCTGTGCAGTTCCATCCACCATAATAACTAGAATACCTGTGCAGTTCCATCCACCATAATAACTAGGCTACCTGTGCAGTTCCATCCACCATAATAACTAGGCTACCTGTGCAGTTCCATCCACCATAATAATTCCATCATTTATATTTCTGATACTCCGTACTGGGCCGTATAGCATTACTGGCTACTTTAGAAATGTTTCTGCTTAGAATTACTGACATATGGACAATTGGTAAGCCATATTATAATTTCTGACATTTGGAAGGCCATTTTCTGACATTTGGATAAGACATATTATAATTTCTGACCTTTGGTAAACCATATCATTTCTGACCTTTGGTAAACCATATTATCATTTCTGACATTTGGTAAACCATATTATCATTTCTGACATTTGGTAAACCATATTATCATTTCTGACATTTGGTAAACCATATGATCATTTCTGACCTTTGGTAAACCATATTATCATTTCTGACATTTGGTAAACCATATCATCATTTCTGACCTTTGGTAAACCATATTATCATTTCTGACATTTGGTAAACCATATTATCATTTCTGACATTTGGTAAACCATATCATCATTTCTGACCTTTGGTAAACCATATGATCATTTCTGACCTTTGGTAAACCATATGATCATTTCTGACCTTTGGTAAACCATATGATCATTTCTGACCTTTGGTAAACCATATGATCATTTCTGACCTTTGGTAAACCATATGATCATTTCTGACCTTTGGTAAACCATATGATCATTTCTGACCTTTGGTAAACCATATGATCATTTCTGACCTTTGGTAAACCATATTTTCATTTCTGACATTTGATAAGCCATATTGTAATTTCTGACCTTTGGTAGGCCACTTGTTTGTCAACTATAGTTAGATACTTGCAGCTTCTCCTCGGTCATAACTTGTTGCCCTATGAGACCAAATAAAGTAGTGCTCACCAGAACAATGTCTTACATTGATCAAATGAATGCATTAATCTAGTTAACACCGGTAAAGTTGTCTGTTTCGTTTAGGGACCGGGAGAAAACGCAATAAATCCAAAACAGTGGAAATATTGGTCCTTTGAAAAATGTCCAATGTCATCAGTTTGACCGGTTTTAAGGAAATTGAAAAGCTGAGAAAACTATTAAATATTTCTGATAAGACTTCAGTTCGTCTTGAGTGCATATTTTCTGTGGTTGAAATACTGTCTACTTGCATAACACGTGCCTTCGCATTTTCTCCAGAGAAGCTGAAAGGAAGAAATCCTATTTCTCCACTCCTGTTGCAGAGATAACATTTACATTTGTTGTATAATTTTACTGCAAGAAATGTATACTTCAGCAGGAGTTAATATGATATTAGGCTACATGTGAGAGGTTATAGGTCTACAGTCAGTGTCCATATTTCAGCTACTATTCCATTGAACCCATATGAACTTGAAATTAGGAATATTCTGTTTATTCAGGGGTACACGGATACTCGTGAACGGGACACCAAAGGTGCATGTAAACAGCTGATCCGAATTAGACCTTAAGCAGGATATGAGCTACTATCTGGAATACTGTGAGCATGTAGACGTGGTCAATCAGACAGAGTCCAGACCAGGATGTTACAGATGAATACTGTTGAATAGGGTTGCAAAACCCTGGTAACATTCCCAAAATTCCATGGTTCTCCAGAAATCCTGCTTGGACGATTCTGGATTTCCTGCTTATTCCCTCCCAATTCCGGGAACTTTGAGAAAGCTACCAGAATTTTCCAACCCTACTGTTGACCAGTGCACTTAATATTACCATTTCAGACAGGTCAAGGCCTTTCTAAACGAGTACCTACCCTGATCCGCTCCCTCCTACGATGGCCACCTTCTTCCCAGCCGGCACCTGGAAGGAGACCCCCTCTAGAACCTTCTGTCCTTCCAGGTACTCAAAGTAGACATCCTCAAACCTGATGGTGGCTTCTTGAGGGGTCACAGAGAGAGGAGGGGCCAGATCTCTCTCCTAGAGTAGAGAGACAGAGTTAGGATAGACTAGTTACTATATACTAACCCCTAACCTCTAACCCTCCTGGGGGGGTCACAAGGAGGGCAGGGGCCAGCTCCTTCTCATATAGACAGAGGAGAGACAGGAGAGGAACTGGACTAGAAGTATAGAACCTAACCCTTAGGAATACTGAGTGCAGCTAGTCAGTAATTGGTGTTCTATATAGATATCTTAGCTCTAGACCAGCACAAGGTGGGCTCTGAGCCAAAAGAAGTGCACTACATAGGGAATAGGGTGCAATTAGTGTGTGTTACCTTGATCTTGGTGTCAACACTGAGCAGTGTGAAGAGTGTATTCATGTCGATCAGGGCCTGACGTGTCTCTCTGTACACGGTGCCCAGGAAGTTAAGAGGCAGAGAGAGCTGGAACAGCAGACCGTTCACCATCACCAGGTCTCCTACTGTCATAGAGCCTGTCAACAACATCAACAACACACTGTCAAACTTCCACAGGTACTTCAAGAGATGGAATGTTGATTTTGTAACGTCAGTTGAGTTGGACTCAAACCAATCACAGCACAGATTAAATGGTTCTCTATCATTCTATTTCTGGGCCCTCTCCTCACATGCCATGATGCCCTTGGTAGGATTAGACTGACCTGCCATGATGCCCTTGGTAGGATTAGACTGACCTGTCATGATGCCCTTGGTAGGATTAGACTGACCTGTCATGGTGCCCTTGGTAGGATTAGACTGACCTGTCATGATGCCCTTGGTAGGATTAGACTGACCTGTCATGATGCCCTTGGTAGGATTAGACTGACCTGTCATGATGCCCTTGGTAGGATTAGACTGACCTGTCATGATGCCCTTGGTAGGATTAGACTGACCTGTCATGATGCCCTTGGTAGCCATCAACTTTAGTTAGGGTTAGTTAGGGTGTAGGGGTTAGGGTTAGTTAGGGTTAGTTAGGTTGTAGGGGTTAGGGTTAGACTGACCTGCCATGATCCCCTTGCTAGCTAGCACCATGATGCCAGTGAGGCCCACACTAAAGATGACACTCTGTCCAAAGTTGAGCATGGCCAGGGTAGAGGTGGTCTTCAGGGAGGAGGACTCGTAGGTCTTCAGATAACCATCATACTTCTCTGCTTCGTACTTCTCATTGTTGAAATACTGTAACAGAGAGAAGGAGGGAATTCTGATGTGCACTTTGAACATGTCAGAATAATTGTCCACATTTACTTTCCCTCAGCCAACAAGACAAGTAACGAACAGCAAAATCAGTAGCCTGTCAATCTACTATAGTAGAAACGTTTAGGCTACCTATTCTATTGGTCAGCTTGTTGAGAAAGAAACAGCCTATTCCAAACAGACTCTGGGACGATAAGGTAGCTTCGTGGTTAAGAGCGTTGTGCCAGTAACCGAAAGGTCGCTGGTTCTAATCCCTGAGCCAACTAGGTGAAAAATCTGTCGATGTGCCCTTGAGCAAGGCACTTAACCCTAATTGCTCCTGTAAGTCGCTCTGGATAAGAGCGTCTGCTAAATGACTAAAATGTAATAAATCCCAAATTCATCCAACCAGTAGGCCTAAGCTACATAAACCAGTAGGCCTAAGCTACATAAACCAGTAGGCCTAAGCTACATAAAAACAACTTTAAAAGCAATATGTCTGGATCAACAGATCAGAACGTTTCATTAAATTAATTATTTTCTCCAAATAACATGGACGATGAATATCTATCCATGTCATTGAGCAGCAGACTATTAAGGAGAAGGAAAGGAAAGATGGAGAAGGAGAGAGAGAGAAGAGAGAGGAGAGAGGAGGAGAGAGAGAAGAGAGGAGAGAGAGAGAAGAGAGGAGGAGAGAGAGAAGAGAGAGGAGAGAGGAGGAGAGAGAGAAGAGAGGAGATAGAAGGAGAGAGAGAGAAGAGAGGAGAGAGGAGGAGAGAGAGAAGAGAGGAGGAGAGAGAGAGAGAGAGAGAAGAGAGGAGGAGAGAGAGAAGAGAGAGGAGAGAGAAGAGGAGGAGAGAGAGAAGAGAGGAGATAGAAGGAGAGAGAGAGAGAAGAGAGGAGGAGAGAGAGACGGTCTCACCTTAACGGTCTCATAGTTGAGTAAAGAGTCAATAGCAGCATTTCCTGCCTCGTTGTCTGCCTTGTTCATCTCTATCCTGAAACGAGTCCTAGACAACAAGATGGACGCCAAGGTTACACAGTGGGGAAGAATTCACAGGAAAAAGGTAGCTTGTGCTTTTCTATACTGCTAGCTATAACTAAGCCAACCACATATATACCAACAGGTAGCTAAGGTGAAAGGTCATCTGTCAACCACCTAGTGGACTGTACCTCCACTGTGTGACAGCAATGGTGAAGGCTGCATACGCTCCCAGAGTACCCAGAGTCACCGCTGCAAATTCCACCCCGCATTTATAATACTGAGGAGAGAGACAGATACAGACAGAGACAGTCATTTTAATATTGCAGAAAAGAGGAAAACATCATGCTGAGTAAAGAAGGAGAAAGCCATAAAACTGGAGATGGATAAAGACATTATCAAGGCATCATTACAACGTCATTATCAGGAGAAGTCAACCAACCACGTTAGGGTTAGAACAGAACATCAGGAGAAGTCAACCAACCACGTTAGGGTTAGGGTTAGAACAGAACATCAGGAGAAGTCAACCAACCACGTTAGGGTTAGGGTTAGAACAGAACATCAGGAGAAGTCAACCAACCACGTTAGGGTTAGGGTTAGGGTTAACAACGTGCTACCAGAGCTAGAACAGAACAGAGCAGAACATCAGGAGAAGTCAACCAACCACGTCTGAATAACAAGACTCACTATTAGTCTTACCAGGTAGGTACAGTGGCTTGCCAAAGTATTCACCCCCCTTGGCATTTTTCCTATTTTGTTGCCTTACAACCTGGAATTAAAATTGATTTTTGGGGGGTTTGTATCATTTGATTTACACAACATGCCTACCACTTTGAAGATGCAAAATATTTTTTCTTGTGAAACAAACAAGAAATAAGAAAAAAAAAACAGAACTTGAGTGCGCATAACTATTCACCCCCCCAAAGTCAATACTTTGTAGAGCCACCTTTTGCAGCAATTACAGCTCAAGTCTCTTGGGGTATGTCTCTATAAGCTTGGCACATCGAGCCACTGGGATTGTTGCCCATTCTTCAAGGCAAACTGCTCCAGCTCCTTCAAGTTGGATGGGTTCCGCTTGTGTACAGCAATCTTTAAGTCATACCACAGATTCTCAATTGGATTGAGGTCTGGGCTTTGACTAGGCCATTCCAAGACATATAAATGTTTCCCTTTAAACCACTCAAGTGTTGCTTTAGCCTGGTTCAATGTTGTCAGTCTGGCCTGGTTCAATGTTGTCAGTCTGGCCTGGTTCAACAGCGTCAGTCTGGCCTGGTTCAACGGCGTCAGTCTGGCCTGGTTCAACGGCGTCAGTCTGGCCTGGTTCAGTCTGGCCTGGTTCAACGGCGTCAGTCTGGCCTGGTTCAACGGCGTCAGTCTGGCCTGGTTCAACGGCGTCAGTCTGGCCTGGTTCAACGGCGTCAGTCTGGCCTGGTTCAGTCTGGCCTGGTTCAACGGCGTCAGTCTGGCCTGGTTCAACGGCGTCAGTCTGGCCTGGTTCAACGGCGTCAGTCTGGCCTGGTTCAACGGCGTCAGTCTGGCCTGGTTCAACGGCGTCAGTCTGGCCTGGTTCAACGGCGTCAGTCTGGCCTGGTTCAACGGCGTCAGTCTGGCCTGGTTCAATGGCGTCAGTCTGGCCTGGTTCAACGGCGTCAGTCTGGCCTGGTTCAACGGCGTCAGTCTGGCCTGGTTCAACGGCGTCAGTCTGGCCTGGTTCAACGGCGTCAGTCTGGCCTGGTTCAACGGCGTCAGTCTGGCCTGGTTCAGTCTGGCCTGGTTCAACGGCGTCAGTCTGGCCTGGTTCAACGGCGTCAGTCTGGCCTGGTTCAATGGCGTCTGAACTAGTTATGACATTATTACTGTGAAGAGGATAACAACTCCAGGTTCCTTTCCATGAAAATTAGACAATAAGGCTGTTTTCTCGTCTCCTGACTCCGTTGCATTGTTCTCAACACCAATATGCTGGTTAACTTTGCTATTATGCACATAACAACATGGTCTAGCAAAAGGCGCCAATTATCCAGCGCACTGATGTTTCAGAATCACTGACAGCGATATTTTTATTAGTGTTGCACCATTGTTCTCATCTAATATAACCATGTAAAATTTCAGTAGCAGATGTCTTAGAGTGATGGACTGTGCCATCCCCACGGCCTCCACAATGGATCAGTCCACTCAGACAGGCTCCAATCAGACAGCCGTCTTGTACACCATACATTTTTTTAAAATCTCGGTCGACCAACAGTCTATCGACCTAACAATCGACCAGTCGACTAAATGGGGTCTGGCCCTCTGCCCTCCCCATAATATCTGGCCCTCTGCCCTCCCTAAATCATGGCATTGAACGGTCCAGCAGACTTTTAGCCCTCCATAACTGGCTACGAGACTATTGCAGCTCTGTGGGTGTAACATTTATTGACAATTTTGATACCTTCTGGAAACAAAGCTCGTATTATAAGGAGGATGGGATCCACCCAAATCATTTGGGTTCCTGGATCCTTTCACAGCATTATAAGGCTGTGTTGAGATAATGACTTATCAATGACCGAAGACCAGCTCATTTAATCCCTACCATTGTGCCGCTGAGTTGTCATAATGATTCAGCAAATGTACATTATCCTAAGGGTGTTGGAAGACAATGTAAGTAACCTAATTTATGTCCCTCTTACTGCCCTGAATGCCTCTACTGATTTGACAGCTATTGTATGCAGCAATACGAACCAGAGTGATGCTGTTATCACTGAGGTGGTGTGCCCTAGCAGGAAGTCCACTGTGTGCAGCTCATCCTGCACTAACATAAATAACCAGAGCTAAGCTTCCCAGTAAAGCAAGAAAAATAATCAAGCATCACAGAAAAGGGTTTAAAAATAGCCCCCGTTAACATATGTAGCTTAAGAAACAAGGTTCATGAAATCAATCATTTGCTAGTAACAGATGACATTCATATTCTGACTATCTCTGAAACTCACTTAGACAATACCTTTGATGATACAGTGGAAGCAATACATGGTTATAAGATCTACAGAAAAGCCCAATTGGGGCAGTGTTGCGGTCTATATTCAGAACCACATTCCTGTAAAGCTTAGAGAGAATCTCATGTTAAATACTGTTGAAGTAATATGGCTACAGGTTCACCTGCCTCACCTAAAGCCCATTCTGGTGGGAAGCTGCTATAGACCACCAAGTGCTAACAGTCAGTATCTGGATAACGTGTGAAATGCTTGATAATGTATGACATATCAACAGAGAAGGATATTTTCTGGGTGATTTAAATATTGACTGGCTCTCATCAAGCTGCCCACTCAAGAAAAAACTTCAAACTGTGGCCAGTGCCTGCAACCTGGTTCAGGTTATCAATCAACATTCCAGGGTTGTTACAAACAGTACAGGAATGAAATCAACATGTATTGATCATTTCTTTACTAATGCTGCAGAAATTTGCTTTAAAGCAGTATCCAAATCCATCGGATGTAGTGATCACAATATAGTAGCCATATCTAGGAAAACCAAAGTTCCCAAGGCTGGGCCTAATATAGTGTATAAGAGGTCATACAATACGTTGTGTAGTGATTCCTGTGTTGTTGACGTAAAGAATATTTGTTGGTCCGTGGTGTGTAATGACAAGCAACCAGACGCTGCACTTGACACATTTATGAAATTGCTTCTCTCAGTTACTAATAAGCATGCACTCGTTAAGAACATGACTGCAAAAACTGTTAAATCCCAGTGGATTGATGAGGAATTGAAAAATTGTATGGTTGAGAGGGATGAGGCAAAAGAGATGGCAAATAGGTCTGGCACACAACCGATTGGCAAACTTATTGCAAATTGAGAAATCATGTGACTAAACTGAATAAAAAGAAGAAGAAACTACACTATGAAACAAAGATAAATGACAAAGAATGATAGTAAAAAGCTTTGGAGCACCTTAAATGACATTTAGGGGAAAAAGGCAAACTCAGCTCCATCATTCATTGAATCAGATGGCTCATTCATCACAAAACCCACTGATATTGCCAACTACTTTAATGATTTTTTTTATTGGCAAGATTAGCAAACTTAGGCATGATATGCCAGCAACAAACACTGACACTACACATCCAAGTATATCTGACCAAATTATTAAAGACAAGCATTGTAATTTTGAATTCTGTAAAGTAAGTTTGGAAGAGGTGAAAAAATTGTTATTGTCGATCAACAATGACAAGCCACCGGGGTCTGACAACTTTGATGGAAAATTACTGAGGATAATAGCTGACGATATTGCCACTCCTATTTGCCATATCTTCAATTTAAGCCTACTAGAAAGTGTGCGCCCTCAGGCCTGGAGGGAAGCAAAAGTCATTCTGCTACCTAAGAATAGTAAAGCCCCCTTTACTGGCTCAAATAGCCGACCAAACAGCCTGTTACCAACCCTTAGTAAACTTTAGGGGAAAATGGTGTTTGACCAGATAAAATGCTATTTCACAGAAAAACAAATTGACAACAGACTTTCAGCAGGCTTATAGGGAAGGACATTCAACAAGCACAGCACTTACAGAAATGACTGATGATTGGCTGAGAGAAATTGATGATAAAAAGATTGTGGGGGCTGTTTTGTTAGACTTCTGTGCGGCTTTTGACATTATCGATCATAGTCTGTTAATGGAAAAACTTATGTATTATGGCTTTACACCCCCTGCTATATTGTGGATAAAGAGTTACATGTCTAACAGAACACAGACGTTGTTTATAATGGAAGCCTCTCCAACAAAATCCAGGTAGAATCAGGAATTCCCCAGGGCAGCTGTCTAGGCCCCTTACTATTTTAAATGTTTACTAATGACAAGCCAGTGTGTATGTATGTGGATGACTCAACACTATACACGTCAGCTACCTCAGCAACTGAAATGACTGCAACACTTAACAAAGAGCTGCAGTTAGTTTCAGAATGGAATAAGTTAGTCCTAAATATTTCCAAAACTAAAAGCATTGTATTTGGGACAAATCATTCACTAAACCCTAAACCTCAACTAAATCTTGTAATGAATAATGAGGTAATTGAGCAAGTTGAGGAGACTAAACTGCTTGGAGTAACCTTGGATTGTAAACTGTCATGGTCAAAACATATTGATACAACAGTAGCTAAGATGGGAAGAAGTCTGTCCATAATAAAGCGCTGCTCTGCCTTCTTAACAACACTATCAACAAGGCAGGTCCTACAAGCCCTAGTTTTGTCGCATCTGGACTACTGTTCAGTCGTGTGGTCAGGTGCCACAAAGAGGGACTTAGGAAAATTGCAATCGTCTCAAAACAGGGCAGCACGGCTGGCCCTTGGATTTACACAGAGAGCAAACATTAATAATATGCATGTCAATCTCTCTTGGCTCAAAGCGGAGGAGAGATTGATTTCATCACTACTTGTATTTGTGAGAGGTATTGACATGTTGAATGAACCGAGCTGTCTGTTTAAACTACTAGCACACAGCTCAGACACCAACAAGACATGCCACCAGAGGTCTCTTCACACTCCCCAAGTCAAGAACAGACAATGGGAGGCGCACAATACTACATAGAGCCATGACTACATGAAACTCTATTCCACATCAAGTATCTCATGACAGCAGTGAAATTAGATTTAAAAAACGGATAAAAATACACCTTATGGAACAGCGGGGACTGTGAAGCAACACAAACATAGACACATGCATACACACACGATAACATACTCACTATACACACACGTACACACGGATTTTGTGTTGTAGATATGTGGTAGTATAGTAGAGGCCTGAGGGAACACACTTAATATGTTGTGAAATCTGTTATGAATGTATTGTAATGTTTTAAAATGTATAACTGCCTTAATTTTGCTGGACCCCAGGAAGAGTAGCTGCTGCCTTGGCAGGAACTAATGGGGATCCATAATAAACCCCAGGAAGAGTAGCTGCTGCCTTGGCAGGAACTAATGGGGATCCATAATAAACCCCAGGAAGAGTAGCTGCTGCCTTGGCAGGAACTAATGGGGATCCATAATAAACCCCAGGAAGAGTAGCTGCTGCCTTGGCAGGAACTAATGGGGATCCATAATAAACCCAAATACCATACACAATAGTGTAGCCTATGGATCTGTGGAGGCAGGGTGACTCTACCCACCAGGATAGCAGAGACCAGCCCCATCTCCAACACTGTGGGTCCCAGGTTGAAGACAATAGCAGAGAGGACGAAGGAGATGCCCCTGGTGCCCCTGTCAATAGCCTTAGACAGCGCCCCCGTCTGGCGGGACAGGTGGAAGCCCAGGTCCAGGCTGTGGAGATGCAGGAACACGTTCTTGGCGATGCGGCGGATGGAATTCTGGGCCACCTTCCCGAACACGGCGTTACGCAGCTCGTTGAAGAGGGCCGAACCGGCACGGGACACACCGTCTGGGAGAAGAGAAAGAGGATTTCATCAGGGCTTTGGCTGCATCGGGGCGGAGCTCAGCGGAGACAAGGACCAGCCAGCCTTTGTAGTAATCATAGACAGTAACATTGATATCCATTGATTTGCTTTCATCTCAAGGCAGCAGAGGCTATAGTGTGTAGCTAGCTGCTAGGGTGTAGTGAGGGTGAGAGACTAGCTAACATTGTTCATTAGAGCTGTTTTCATCAGCAGTCGGAGCCAGAGTTAGGGTTGACTGAGTTCATTAGAGCTGTTTTCATCAGCAGTCGGCGGCAGGGTTAAAGGATGGAGGCACTCTGTGCTGACAGGAAGGACTGTTCACCCAAACCCTGACCTCTAGTCTATTCAAAGAGAGCTTGACATCAACAACTATTCACAAGACACAGAGCAGACAGGAGGAGAGAGATGGGGACACATCGCTAACAATAGGTTTGATATACTTGCTGTTTAATGGTTCCCTACCCCAGACAGATTCAATAGTAACTCCTGGACTGTGACAAAGATATTCAAAGAAAATTAATTGTGCTTTTCTGGTTTGTGGTGGGACTTACAACCAATAAGAACAGCAGTTGCCATGGTAGCCACGGTGTTGGGGGCATCGCTCAGGTTCAACATGTGTCCTGAGAGTCCATTCAGCTCGTCCACAGCATACTTAAACATGAAGGGTACCATCACGTTGGTCATCTAGAGAGCAAGAGAGAGAGAGAGAGGGGGATGAGGAGGAGGGAGAGAGATAGAGAACAGAGAGAGAGAGATAGAGAACAGAGAGAGAGAGAGAGAGAGAGAGAGAGAGAGAGAGAGAGAGAGAGAGAGAGTGAGGGGGGGATGAGGAGGAGGGAGAGCAAAAGATGGCGAGAGACAGGAGAGAGTTCATTTCATTTCCACTCTTCTGATGGTAGAAGGGTTAGGGTTAGGGTTCTTCTGATGGTAGAAGCTTGTGGGGAGATCCCTAAAAAAAAAGGGGGGGGGGGGGATCAACATTACACAACTAAGCTAACAGTTACAGAAATCAGGAAGGCAGACAGGCTCTATATACCTCTATATCTACAGTGCATTCTGAAGGTATTCAGACCCCTTGACTTTTTCCACATTTTGTTACGTTACAGCCTTATTCTAAAATGAATTAAATAAAATTGTTTTACTAATCTACAAACAATACCCCATAATGACAACGCGATAATGGGTTTTTAGAAATTTTTGCCAACGTATTAAAAATCTAAAACAGTAATACCTTATTTACGTAAGTATTCAGACCCTTTGTTTTGAGACTCGAAATTGAGCTCAGGTGCATCCTGTTTCCAATGATCATCCTTGAGATGTTTCTACAACTTGATTGGAGTCCACACCTGTGGTAAATTCAATTGGTTGGAGGTTGGACATGATTTGGAAAGGCACACACCTGTCTATATAAGGTCCCACTGTTGACAGTGCATGTCAGAGCAAAACCCAAGCCATGAGGTCAAAGGAATTGTCCGTAGAGTTCCGAGACAGGATTGTGTCGAGGCACAAATCTGGTGATGGATACCAAAACATTTCTACAGCATTGAAGGTCCCCAAGAACACAGTGGCCTCCATCATTCTTAAATGGAATAAGTTTGGAACCACCAAGACTCTTCCTAGAGCTGGCCGCCCGGCCAAAGTGAGCAATTGGGGGAGAAGGGCCTTGGTCAGGGAGGTGACCAAGAACCCAATGGTCTCTCTGACAGAGCTCCAGAGTTCCTCTGTGGAGATGGGAGAACCTTCCAGAAGGACAACCATCTCTGCAGCACACCACCAATCAGGCCTTTATAGAAGAGTGGCCAGAAGGAATCCACTCCTCAGTAAAAGGCACATGACAGCCCGCTTGGAGTTCGCCAAAAGGCACCTAAAGGACTCTGACCATGAGAAACCAGATTCTCTGGTCTGATGAAACCAAGATTGAACTCTTTGGCCTGAATGCCAAGCGTCATGTCTGGAGGAAACCTGGCACCATCCCTACGGTGAAGCATGGTGGTGGCAGCATCATGCTGTGGGGATGTTTTTCAGCGGCAGGGACTGGGAGACTAGTCAGGATCGAGGCAAAGATGAACAGAGCAAAGTACAGAGAGATCCTTGATGAAAACCTGCTCCAGAGCGCTCAGGACCTCAGACTGGGGTGAAGGTTCAACTTCCAACAGGATAACGACCCTAAGCACACAGCCAAGACAACGCAGGAGTGGCTTCGGGACAAGTCTCTGAATGTCCTTGAGAGGCCCAGCCAGAGCCCGGACTTGAACCCGATAGAACATCTTTGGAGAGACCTGAAAATAGCTGTGCAGCGACGCTCCCCATCCAACCTGACAAAGCTTGAGATGATCTGCAGAGAAGAATGGGAGACACTCCCCAAATACAGGTGTGCCAAGCTTGTATTTGTGGTCTTCTGTAGCTCAATTGGTAGAGCATGGCGCTTGAAACGCCAGGGTAGTGGGTTCGATCCCCGGGACCACCCATACGTAAAAATGTGTGCACACATGACTGTAAGTTGCTTTGGATAAAAGCGTCTGCTAAATGGCATTTTAATTAATATTAATTGTAGCGTCATACCCAAGAAGACTCGAGGCTGTAATCGCTGCCAAAGGTGCTTCAGTAAAGTAATGTGAAACATTTCAGGAGTGATTAGTGTGAGAACAGCTGGGTCTCCTACACAGAGCTGTGTCTACAACCTCCCCAAGAGGAACCTCGGCCTCTCTGATGCTGGGATTTACTACTGTGCTGTGGCCTCATGTTGGGAGATACTGTTTGGACATGGCACCAAGCTGAACATTCATGGTAAATATGTTATGCTTGTATATTAACAATATAGAAATATGACCCTTAGTTATTACACTGTATTAGCCAATACTATGTGGAAATATAAAGGGTTTAATTCTTTCAGGTGGTGACATTCATGTGGCGACTGAAGCGGTTATGAGGGTCCTTGTAATATTTCTCTTCAGACTGTCAATAAATAAATGAATCTTGATTGAAACAAAATGCCAGAATTACACAGTAGTTATAGTCTGATATGTAAACATACTCAAGCGACTGATGGGAGGTATTTCACAGCCGATGCTTTATGAGAGCGAACAGACGCGAACTGGCTGAGTCAATTCAGTGGCTAGCTTTGCACTTGGCTAGCTAACAGTAGCTGCTAGGGGTAAGTCATAACCTACATTTGTGTTTTGTTTTTACATATTGGTAGCTAGAGTCGTTCTAGGAATTCGGGACATGGGTGACTAGTTAACGTTAGCTTGGCTCTCTGTGTGTTCGTGCCGTGAAAGGAGGGGTTTCTTCTTTGTCTGAAAGCAATGGCTAGCTAGTATGCTAACTATTCTAGCTAACTAACTGGCTGAATAAGTTGACGACGGACTCGCTCATGCTGTCGGGAATAACTCACAACGTTAGACACGGACACGAATGATCTGCTTGGCGTGTTGACACACTGGTGGTTTGTTGTGGCCGAGTATTGGTGCTAAACCGTGTTGTTGGAGTCCGGCATGCTAGCTGGCGGTGGCATCTTATGACTAGGTGCCCTGGACGATTTTCACGGAAGAATACTGTACCAAGTTAGCTAGCTGAATAAACGAAGTTAGTCTATTCCTAGAAAACATTGAACCGCTGTAGTTTACAACAATTATAGTTTCTGAGGTGGAAGTTGGGAGAGTTATATTTGGGTGTTGTGGTGAGGGAGGCCCCGCTCTCTTCTTTCCCAGATGTTTAGTTCATTTCATTCCGATCTCCTTTGCATTATTGTCGCCATTTTCTGTAGCCTGTCAACTATGCCTCTGTCTATCCCTGTTCTCTCCTCTCCGCACAGGCTATACAAACGCCTCACACCGCGTGGCTGCTGCCTCTCTAACCTGGTGGTCCCTGCACGCACCACCCACGTGGAGTTCCAGGTCTCAGGCAGCCTCTGGAACTGCCGTTCTGCTGCCAACAAGGCTGAGTTCATCTCAGCCTATGCTACCCTCCAGTCCCTCGACTTCTTGGCGCTGACAGAAACATGGATTACCACTAAAAACACTGCTACTCCTACTGCTCTCTCCTCGTCTGACCATGTGTTCTCGCATACCCCGAGAGCATCTGGTCAGCGGGGTGGTGGAACAGGAATCCTCATCTCTCCCAAGTGGACATTCTCTATTTTTCCCCTGACACATTTGTCTATCTCCTCATTTCAATTCCATGCTGTCACAGTCACTAGCCCATTTAAGCTTAACATCCTTGTCATCTATCGCCCTCCAGGTTCTCTTGGAGAGTTCATCAATGAGCTTGACGCCTTGATAAGTTCCTTTCCTGAGGATGGCCTCACAGTTCTGGGGGACTTCAACCTCCCTACGTCTACCTTTGACTCATTTCTCTCTGCCTCCTCCTTTCCACTCCTCTCCTCTCTTGACCTCACCCTCTCACCGTCCCCCCCTACTCACAAGGCAGGCAATACGCTTGACCTCATCTTTACTAGATGCTGTTCTTCTACTAATCTCACTGCAACTCCCCTCCATGTCTCCGACCACTACTTTGTATCCTTTTCTCTCTCGCTCTCCTCCAATACTACTCACTCTGCCCCTACTCAGATGGTAATGCGCCGTCGCAACCTTCGCTCTCTCTCCCGCTACTCTCTCCTCTTCCATCCTATCATCTCTTCCCTCTGCTCAATCCTTCTCCCTCCAATCTCCTGATTCTGCCTCCTCAACCCTCCTCTCCTCTCCTCCCTTTCTGCATCCTTTGACTCTCTATGTTCCCTATCCTCCCGGCCGGCTCGGTCCTCCCCTCCAGCTCCGTGGCTTGATGACTCATTGCGAGCTCACAGAACAGGGCTCCGGGCAGCCGAGCGAAAATGGAGGAAAACTAGACTCCCTGCGGACCTGGCATCTTTTCACTCCCTCCTCTCTACATTTTCTTCATCTGTTTCTGCTGCTAAGGCAACTTTCTACCACTCTAAATTCCAAGCATCTGCCTCTAACCCTAGGAAGCTCTTTGCCACCTTCTCCTCCCTGCTGAATCCTCCTCCCCCTCCGTCTCTGTGGATGACTTCGTCAACCATTTTGAAAAGGTTGACGACATCCGATCCTCATTTTTTAAGTCAAATGACACTGCTGGTCCTGCTCACACTGCCCTACCCTATGCTTTGACTTCTTTCTCCCCTCTCTCTCCAGATAAAATCTTGTTGTTGGGCGGCCGGCCGTCACAAGTCGCCTGCTCGCTTGACCCTATCCCCTCCTCTCTTCTCCAGACCATCTCCGGTGACCTTCTCCCTTACCTCAGCTCGCTGATCAACTCATCCTTGACCGCTGGCTATGTCCCTTCCGTCTTCAAGAGAGCGAGAGTTGCACCCCTTCTCAAAAATCCAACACTCGATCCCTCTGATGTCAACAACTACAGACCAGTATCCCTTCTTTCTTTTCTCTCCAAAACACTTGAGTGTGCCGTCTTTAGCCAACTCTCTTGCTATCTCTCTCAGAATGACCTTCTTGATCCAAACCAGTCAGGTTTCAAGACTGTTCATTCAACTGAGACTGCTCTTCTCTGTGTCACGGAGGCTCTCCACACTGCTAAAGCTAACTCTCTCTCCTCTGTTCTTGTCCTTCTAGACCTGTCTGCTGCCTTTGATACTGTGAACCATCAGATCCTCCTCTCCACCCTCTCCGAGCTGGGCATCTCCGGCGCGGCTCACTCTTGGATTGCGTCCTACCTGACCGGTCGCTCCTACCAAGTGGCGTGGCGAGAAGCTGTCTCCGCACCACGTGCTCTCACCACTGGTGTCCCCCAGGGCTCAGTTCTAGGCCCTCTCCTATTCTCGCTATACACCAAGTCACTTGGCTCTGTCATATCCTCACATGGACTCTCCCATCATTGCTACGCAGACGACACACAACTAATCTTCTCCTTTCCCCCTTCTGATAACCAGGTGGCGAATCGCATCTCTGCATGTTTGGCTGACATATCAGTGTGGATGACGGATCACCACCTCAACCTGAACCTCGGCAAGACGGAGCTGCTCTTCCTCCCGGGGAAGGACTGCCCGTTCCATGATCTCGCCATCACGGTTGACAACTCCATTGTGTCCTCCTCCCAGAGTGCGAAGAGCCTTGGCGTGACCCTGGACAACACCCTGTCGTTCTCCGCTAACATCAAGGCGGTGACCCGATCCTGTAGGTTCATGCTCTACAACATTCGGAGAGTACGACCCTGCCTTACACAGGAAGCGGCACAGGTCCTAATCCAGGCACTTGTCATCTCCCGTCTGGATTACTGCAACTCGCTGTTGGCTGGGCTCCCTGCCTGTGCCATTAAACCCCTACAACTCATCCAGAATGCCGCAGCCCGTCTGGTGTTCAACCTTCCCATGTTCTCTCACGTCACCCCGCTCCTCCGCACACTCCACTGGCTTCCAGTTGAAGCGCGCATCTGCTACAAGACCATGGTGCTTGCCTACGGAGCTGTGAGGGGAACGGCACCTCCGTACCTTCAGGCTCTGATCAGTCCCTACGCCCAAACGAGGGCATTGCGTTCATCCACCTCTGGCCTGCTGGCTCCCCTACCTCTGCGGAAGCACAGTTCCCGCTCAGCCCAGTCAAAACTGTTCGCTGCTCTGGCACCCCAATGGTGGAACAAGGTCCCTCACGACGCCAGGACAGGGGAGTCACTCCAGACCCATATCCATCCTGCCCTGCCTTTCAAAAGTTTTTGAAAACCAAGTCAACAAACAGATCACCGACCATTTCGAATCCCACCGTACCTTCTCCGCTATGCAATCCGGTTTCCGAGCTGGTCATGGGTGCACTTCAGCCACGCTCAAGGTCCTAAACGATATTATAACCGCGATCGATAATAGACAGTACTGTGCAGCCGTTTTCATTGACCTGGCCAAGGCTTTCGACTCTGTCAACCACCGCATTCTTATTGGCAGACTAAATAGCCTTGGTTTCTCAAATGACTGCCTCGCCTGGTTCACCAACTACTTCTCAGATAGAGTTCAATGTGTCAAATCGGAGGGCCTGTTGTCTGGACCTATGGCAGTCTCTATGGGGGTGCCACAGGGTTCAATTCTTGGGCCGACTCTTTTCTCTGTGTATATCAATGACGTCGCTCTTGCTGCTGGTGACTCTCAGATCCACCTCTACGCAGACGACACCATTTTGTATACATCTGGTCCTTCATTGGACACTGTGTTAACAAACCTCCAAACGAGCTTCAATTCCATACAACACTCCTTCAGTAGCCTCCAACTGCTCTTAAACACTAGTAAAACTAAATGCATACTCTTCAACCGAACGCTGCTTGCACCCGCATACCCGACTAGAATCACTACTCTCGACGGGTCTGACCTAGAGTATGTGGACAACTACAAATATCTAGGTGTCTGGTTAGACTGTAAACTCTCCTTCCAGACTCACATTAAGAATCTCCAATCCAAAGTTAAATCTAGAATCGGTTTCCTATTTCGCAACAAAGCCTCCTTCACTCATGCTGCCAAACATGCCCTCGTAAAACTGACTATCCTACCGATCCTTGACTTCGGCGATGTCATTTACAAAATAGCCTCCAACACTACTCAGCAAATTGGATGTAGTCTATCACAGTGCCATCAGTTTTGTCTCCAAAGCCCCATATAATACCCACCACTGTGACCTGTACGCTCTTGTTGGCTGGTCCTCACTACATATTCGTCGCCAAACCCACTGGCTCCAGGCCATCTATAAATCACTGCTAGGCAAATCCCCGCCTTATCTTAGCTCATTGGTCACCATAGCAACACCCACCCGTAGTCTGCGCTCCAGCGGGTATATCTCACTGGTCATCCCCAAAGCCAACACCTCCTTTGGCCGCAATTCCTTCCAGTTCTCTGCTGCCAATGACTGGAACAAATTGCAAAAATCTCTGAAGCTGGAGACACTTATCTCCCTCACTAACTTTAAGCATCAGTTGTCAGAGCACCTTACCGATCACTGCACCTGTACACAGCCCATCTGAAATTAGCCCGCCCAACTACCTCATCCCTATATTGTTATTTATTTTGCTCATTTGTACCCCAGTATCTCTATTTGCACATCATCTCTTGCACATCTATCATTCCAGTGTTAATACTACATTGTAATTATTTTGCACTATAGCCTATTTTATTGCCTTACCTCCATAACTTGCTAAATTTGCACACTGTATATTATATGTATTTCTGTTGTATTTTTGACTTTGTTTTGTTTTACCCCATATGTAACTCTGTGTTGTTGTTTTTATCGCACTGCTTTGCTTTATCTTGGCCAGGTCGCAGTTGTAAATGAGAACTTGTTCTCAACTGGTTTACCTGGTTAAATAAAGGTGAAATAAAAAATAAAACAAATAAAGAAGAAAACAAATATTCAAATATAATAATAATAAATAAATTAAATATAAAAATAAATAATAAAAAATAACATTGTAAAGTGGTTATCCCACTGGCTATCATAAGGTGAATGCACCAATTTGTAAGTCGCTCTGGATAAGAGCTTCTGCTAAATGACGTAAATGTTAATGAAACATCCTGGGATTTTTTAAAATAAATATGCAAAAATATCTGAAAACCTGTTTTTGCTTTGTCACTATGGGGAATTGTGTGTATATTGATTAGGGAAAAAACCATTTAATCCATTTTAGAATAAGGCTGTAACGTAAAAAACTGTGGAAAAAGTCAAGCGGTCTGAATACTTTCCGAATGCACTGTATATGAGTGACTGTCAAAGCTGGGATCGAGAGACTGAAAAACAGCCATCACATTAGAGGCTGCTGCCTATAGACAGACTATATTTATTATTATTTATTAGAAATCACTTTAAGAAATGTCAAACTAGTCACTTTAATAATGTTTACATATCTTGCACTACTCATCTCATATGTATTTACTGTATTCTATTCTAGAATATTCTACTGTATCTTAGTCCACGCTGCTCTGACATCGCTCGTCCATATATGTATATATTCTTAATTTCACTCCTTATTGAGTATATGTTAGAAAATTGTTAGATATTACTTGTTAGATATTACTGCACTGTCGGAGCTAGAAACACAAGCATTTCGCTACACCCGCTATAACATCTGCTAAACACGTGTATGTGACCAATACACCACCTCCTGCTGTTATGTTGGGTACCTACGGTCTAAAAAATATATGTTACGAAATATACACTGCTCAAAAAAATAAAGGGAACACTTAAACAACACATCCTAGATCTGAATGAATGAAATAATATTAAATACTTTTTTCTTTACATAGTTGAATAGGCTGACAACAAAATCACACAAAAATTATCAATGGAAATCAAATGTATCAACCCATGGAGGTCTGGATTTGGAGTCACCCTCAAAATTTAAGTGGAAAACCACACTACAGGCTGATCCAACTTTGATGTAATGTCCTTAAAACAAGTCAAAATGAGGCTCAGTAGTGTGTGTGGCCTCCACGTGCCTGTATGACCTCCCTACAACGCCTGGGCATGCTCCTGATGAGGTGGCGGATGGTCTCCTGAGGGATCTCCTCCCAGACCTGGACTAAAGCATCCGCCAACTCCTGGACAGTCTGTGGTGCAACGTGGCGTTGGTGGATGGAGCGAGACATGATGTCCCAGATGTGCTCAATTGGATTCAGGTCTGGGGAACGGGCGGGCCAGTCCATAGCATCAATGCCTTCCTCTTGCAGGAACTGCTGACACACTCCAGCCACATGAGGTCTAGCATTGTCTTGCATTAGGAGGAACCCAGGGCCAACCGCACCAGCATATGGTCTCACAAGGGGTCTGAGGATCTCATCTCGGTACCTAATGGCAGTCAGGCTACCTCTGGCGAGCACATGGAGGGCTGTGCGGCCCCCCATAGAAATGCCACCCCACACCATGACTGACCCACTGCCAAACCGGTCATGCTGGATGATGTTGCAGGCAGCAGAACGTTCTCCACGGCGTCTCCAGACTCTGTCATGTCTGTCACATGTGCTCAGTGTGAACCTGCTTTCATCTGTGAAAAGCACAGGGCGCCAGTGGCGAATTTGCCAATCTTGGTGTTCTCTGGCAAATGCCAAACGTCCTGCACGGTGTTGGGCTGTAAGCACAACCACCACCTGTGGACGTCGGGCCCTCATACCACCCTCATGGAGTCTGTTTCTGACCGTTTGAGCAGACACATGCACATTTGTGGCCTGCTGGAGGTCATTTTGCAGGGCTCTGGCAGTGCTCCTCCTGCTCCTCCTTGCACAAAGGCGGAGATAGCAGTCCTGCTGCTGGGTTGTTGCCCTCCTACGGCCTACTCCACGTCTCCTGATGTACTGGCCTGTCTCCTGGTAGCGCCTCCATGCTCTGGACACTACGCTGACAGACACAGCAAACCTTCTTGCCACAGCTCGCATTGATGTGCCATCCTGGATGAGCTGCACTACCTGAGCCACTTGTGTGGGTTGTAGACTCCGTCTCATGCTACCACTAGAGTGAAAGCAACGCCAGCATTCAAAAGTGACCAAAACATCAGCCAAGAAGCATAGGAACTGAGAAGTGGTCTGAGGTCACCACCTGCAAAACCACTTCTTTATTGGGGGTGTCTTGCTAATTGCCTATCATTTCCACCTGTTGTCTATTCCATTTGCACAACAGCATGTGACATTTATTGTCAATCAGTGTTGCTTCCTAAGTGGACAGTTTGATTTCACAGAAGTGTGATTGACTTGGAGTTACATTGTGTTGTTTAAGTGTTCCCTTTATTTTTTTGAGCAGTGTATATTTGAAACAATTCAATGACATTGCTAAAATAAAGGTTTAAGGAAATAGTCAGGCACCACATTACTACAAGACGAAACAGCTCAATCAAGCATGATGGTCTTGTAAGTATAAAAGCAAAACTTGCTTTCATATAATAAAAAATAATTTTAAAAACTTGAAGGATTGGCAATGTCTTAGTGTGGGAAGACATTGTGACTCCTCCTCTAAGAGTATGAATTATATTATATACCTACCTGCTTACACATTGTTGAGGATCATGGAGGGGACTATGGTGATGAATGCTGAGCTGTAGTGAATGAACAGCATTCTTACATAGCGGCTTGCGAAATTATTCACCCCGCTTGGTATTTTTCCTATTTTGTTGCCTTACAACCTGGAATTTAAATAGATTTTTGGGGGGGTTTGTATCATTTCATTTCCACAACATGCCTACCACTTTGAAGATGAAAAATGTTTTATTGTGAAACAAACAAGAAATAAAGACAAAGGAAAGAGAACTTGAGCATGCGTGACTATTCACCCCCCCAAAGTCAATACTTTGTAGAGCCACCTTTTGCAGCAATTACAGCTGCATGTATCTATAAGCTTGGCACATCTAGCCACTGGGATTTATGCCCATTCTTCAAGGCAAAACTGCTCCAGCTCCTTCAAGTTGGATGGGTTCCGCTGGTGTACAGCAATCTTTAAGTCATACCACATATTCTCAATTGGATTGAGGTCTGGGGTTTGACTAGGCCATTCCAAGACATTTAAATGTTTCTTAAACCACTTGAGTGTTGCTTTAGCAGTATGCTTAGGGTAATTGTCCTGCTGGAAGGTGAACCTCCGTCCCAGTCTCAAATCTCTGGAAGACTGAAACAGGTTTCCCTCAAGAATTTCACTGTATTTAGCGCCATCCACCATTCCTTCAATTCTGACCAGTTTCCCAGTCCCTGCTGATTTAAAAATCATCCCCACAGCATGATGCTGCCACCACCATGCTTCACTGTGGGGATGGTGTTCTCGGGGTGATGAGAGGTGTTGGGTTTGCGCCAGACATAGCGTTTTCTTGATGGCCAAAAAGCTCAATTTTAGTCTCATCTGACCAGAGTACCTTCTTCCATATGTTTGGGGAGTCTCCCACATGCCTTTTGGTGAACACCAAACGTGTTTGCTTATTTTTTTTCTTTAAGCAATGGCTTTTTTTCTGGCCACTCTTCCGTAAAGCCCAGCTCTGTGGAGTGTACGGCTTAAAGTGGTCCTATGGACAGATACTCCAATCTCCGCTGTGGAGCTTTGCAGCTCCTTCAGGGTTATCTTTGGTCTCTTTGTTGCCTCTCTGATTAATGCCCTCCTTGCCTGGTCTGTGAGTTTGGTGGGCGGTCCTCTCTTGGCAGGTTTGTGGTGGTGCCATATTCTTTCCATTTTTTAATAATGGATTTAATGGTGCTCCGTGGGATGTTCAAAGTTTCTGATATTTTTTTTATAACCCAACCCTGATCTGTACTTCTCCACAACTTTGTCCCTGACCTGTTTGGAGAGCTCCTTGGTCTTCATGGTGCCGCTTGCTTGGTGGTGTCCCTTTTCTTAGTGGTGTTGCAGACTGTGGGGCCTTTCAGAACAGATATATATATATATATATATATTGACACTTAGATTGCACACAGGTGGACTATATTTAACGAATGATGTGAATTCTGAAGGTAATTACTTTTTGCAAGGCACTGTAGGTATTCCTTTGGCCAAGTTAGTGAGGGCAGTGTGAAGTGCAGTAGAGATCGCTTTATCTGTGGATCTGTTGGGGCAGTATGTAAGTAAGCCCTGCCACATTCGATGAGCATCAGAGGCGGTGTAATAGGATTCGATCTTAGTCCTGTATTGACGCTTTGCCTGTTTGATGGCTCGTCTTTCTAAAATCGGGCACACAACAATATAGCCCAATAGTCAATGAATGAACAACACTTTACATTTTCCAGCTTTAACGCTCTTAAACTGGGGGCCGAGTGTGCTCCTGGAACTAAAATGACCCTCTGCTGCCTGGACAACAGAAACAGCCAAAACATGACCCAACTTCTGCTACGAGACTGGTACGATGGATGGGGTCTTTTACAATTATAAAAGGTGAAAATAATCCTTGTTTAAACACACCTTGCCAATCTAGACATGGCATCTGGTGAAATAGACAGAGGTTGAGATAGAGACATCTGGTCAGCGAGACGGGGATACTCTGTGCTAGCCCTCAGGCCGATACAGATACCTACACTAAAACAAGCTTGAAAACCAGACAGACAACACCGTAATAGAGGATTTAAGGAGAATATAAGGATTACAATGCAAAGATCGGAGGAGCGGTCAATGTGTCATGCTGTGTTGTATCAGGATATGATCATGTGACTTGTTGTTCAGGGTGTAAATTAGAGAGTCAATGAGGAAACACAGATGTAATATGAACTGAATGTTATGTTGTAGCCTCAAAATAGTAGGCTTGGGCGGTATACTGACAGTATGATTTTAAATACCGTACAAAAAAATCTTAGTAACCTTCTAGTTTATAAGCAGTTGCTGTGGCATGACCTCAAGAGAGCGGTTCACAATAGAAAATCCCAAGAATATTGCTGAACTAAAACAGTTTTGTAATAATAATAATAATAATAATAATAATAATAATAATAATAATAATAAGCCATTTAGCAGACGCTTTTATCCAAAGCGACTTACAGTCATGTGCGCATACATTTTTGTGTATGGGTGGTCCCGGGGATCGAACCCACTACCTTGGCGTTACAAGCGCCGTGCTCTACCAGCTGAGCAATTGTCCATAATTGGAATTGTCCAAAATTCCTCCTGACCGTTGTGCAGGTCTGATCCGCAACTACAGAATACATTTGGTTGAGGTTATTGCTGCCAAAGGAGGGTCAACCAGTTATTAAATCCAAGGGTTCACATACTTTTTCCCACCCTGCACGGTGAATGTTTACAGGGTGTGTTCAAGCAGACTGTGTTTTGTCTATTGTTGAGACTTAGATGATCAGATAAAATTTTATGACCAATTTATGCAGAAATCCAGGTAATTCCAAAGGGTTCACATACTTTTTCTTGCCACTGTACCTTAATTAGGTAAGTATTCACCCGAGTCAATACGTATTAGAAACACCATTGGCAGCGATTCCAGCTGTGAGTCTTAGGTGAGTCTCTAAAAGCGTTCCACAGCTGGATTGTACAATATCTGCCCACTATTCTTCAAGCTCTGCCAAGATGTTAGGGATCATGGGCTAGACAGCAATGTTCAAGTCTTACCATATATTTTCAATCAGATTTAAGTCAAAACTGTAATTTGGCCACTCAGGAACATTCACTGTCTTCTTGGTAAGCAACTCCAGTGTAGATGTGGCTTTGTGTTGTAGGTTATTGTCCGGCTGAAAGGTGAATTCCTCTCCCAGTGTCTGGTGTAAAGCAGGCTTTGCTCTGGGTAAAGCAGACTGAAGCAGGCTTTGCTCTAGGATTTTGCCTGTGCTTAGCTCCATCCCATTTTCATCCTGAAAAACTCCCCAGTCTTCGCCGATGTCAAGCATACCCATACCATGAAGCAGCCACCACCATGGTTGAAAATAAGGAGGCAGTTACTCAGTGATGTGTTGTGTTGGATTTGCCCCAAACATAAGTGTATTAATTTGCTGTGTTTTGTTGCAGTATTACTTTAGTGCCTTGTTGCGTACAGGATGCATGTTTTTGAATATTCTTTATTCATTTAGATCATTCATGTGGAATCACCACAATATTGTTGATCCATCCTCAGTTCTCTCCCATCACAGCCAATGAAATCTGTAGCCATTTTAAAAATCACCAATGGCCTCATGATGACATCCCTAAGCAGTTTCCTTCCTGTCCTGCAGCTCAGTTCAGAAGGTCGAGTGCATCTGATGTGTCCGAGGTGGCTTACAGGGTTTTCCTGGTCGGCTATACAGACAATATTTCAGCTGGGTACTAGCGCCCCTAGTCAGAAAAAAGCCTGCAGAGCCCTCTCCCGCTAGAATTAACCTAACATAGCAGGCGTAAAAGAAAAACCTGAGCGGAGTTCCCACATCCGGTTTTCAGCGTGCCGTTTCCCCCAGAAAACTAGAAGAATCCGGTTGTTGGCAACTCCGATAAGGGTGCGCTAGATTGAATTATAACACTTTTTCTATTTGGCTCCAAAAACAGTTTAATACATCATCCACAGCGTCATTATTAACTTGACCATGCTTAAAGAGATATTCAATGTCTGATTTGTTATTGTTAACCATCTACCAATCACTGCCCTTCTTTATGAGGGTTTCTAAAAGCTCCCTGGTCTTTGTAGTTGAATCTGTGCTTGAAATTCAATACTTGACTGAGGGACCTTAAAGATGCTGTATGTACGGGGGACAGAGCCCTATTATTTCACACAGAGTGAGTCCATATAATTTAAGTGATTTGTTAAGCCACATTTTACTCCTGAACTACATTTTAATTATTTAATTGTTATTCATTTGTAGAAATGTGTAGAATTTTATTTTCACTTTAACATTATGGAGTATTGTGTAAATCAATTACAAAAAAAATGACAAATATATTTCAATCCCACATCGTAACGCAACAAAATGTGAAAGGTGTTTGAGGTGTAGGCTTTCTACCTTGGCTCCAGCCAGCAGCCCCAGGGCGATGGCTACTCTAGCCCGTAGATCAGGCCGGTCCTTGGGCCACACGTAGGACAACATGTTAGACAGGATGGTCCTGGAATTCACCTCCTTCAACTGCCACCAGGACACAACAAGGAAAAAAACACTGTTAGATGACATAACATTGCTTATTCACATGGCTCAGGTTGGAAGAGCATGGAGGTTGCAAAGACAGGGATTGTGGGTTCGATTCCCGCTGGGGCCTCCCACACACGAAAAATGTATGCACACATGACTATAAGTCGCAACGGATAAAAGTGCCTGCTAAATGGCATCAATGATTATTTATATGTTTTCCTCCTAACTGTGACCACGTATCCTCTAACTTGACAAGACGTTGGAAAAAGCTTCACTTGTCCAAAACACAGACAAATAATACTCAGAGGAAACATGTGCCTGAAGCAGTAGCTCATGTATTTTAACCATTGATGACGAAGGCTGCTTTTATAACAATATGGCAAGACATTGTGTACTGCTTGTCCAATATCATCCTGTAGTTCTCTTTCACCAATTGGTTTGACAGACAGGGAAGAGAAAACTAGAGGCCCCTGGCCTGTGGCTGCTGCCCAGCCCCCAGGGGACACACTGACACCTGATGCTTGTTGTGGGGGTGTGTGTAAACCCAGAGGATGGGGATCAGACCGGCCATCTGTCTCCAGGTGGACACGGAGAGCCTGCCTGACACTACATCTCCCAGGGGGCCGTGGGGCTGGGCAGCAGCAGCCCATAGAGATAGAAAGAGGGCTCTAGATGGACATTGTCATCAAGGGCTTCCGCTATTTTAAAGCAGTCATCCGAGTGGGGATTCCAATGGGATGGGAGCGTTCAGCCAATGATCAGAGCTTTGTCTTCAAGTAGCGTTGCCTATGATTTGTAAATGGCTTTAAGCAATCTCTGCCATCTAGTGGCCACAATAAATGAATGACAACATTTGGTTCAGGACACCAGCACTGCAGGTGCCGGTAAATAATCAATTTTAGCTTTGCACTTAATAACAAAATAGACTACTTTAAAATGGAGATAGCCTCGAAGGTGCTGCCCATGTCGCAGACGCCATAATGACATAGATACAAAGATGAGTCCTCTATATATCTCTATGCTACAGACCTGACTCCAGTAATACCAAGAGAGCCTCTCCGACATCACATCCCCCAGGGGGCCGTGGGGCTGCCAGCCAAGCTGAGGGGGCAGCACAACATGGCTGTCATCTCATCTGAGGAGCCAAGATGGTTGTTTACCTGCTCTGTCAGCCAGCTGCCACAGGGGCCTGGACTGGCGACTGGCTAGGGGGGTCTGACTCTGGGGGGTCTGAGCAGCAACACCAAGCTGATTATAGTAATATATATATATAAATAATAATAATAATAATAATAATAATAATAATAATGTGTATACCGAAACTTCTGTACTTTCTATACAAAAAATAATGGTTTGGTACTAGAATTTTTGTTATGTTCAGTACTTCTGTCAAACGCATCTGACGTGATTGAAAGGGTCAAGACTGTCGATCAGATCTCCACTTCCGCATCCATTACTACTGTCTGGCTGCATGTACAGTGGGGAAAAAAAGTATTTAGTCAGCCACCAATTTTGTGCAAGTTCTCCCACTTAAAAAGATGAGAGAGGCCTGTAATTTATCATCATAGGTACACGTCAACTAGATTTTCTATGGGGTTGAGATCTGGAGACTGGCTAGGCCACTCCAGGACCTTGAAATGCTTCTTACGAAGCCACTCCTTCATTGCCCGGGCGGTGTGTTTGGGATCATTGTCATGCTGAAAGACCCAGCCACGTTTCATCTTCAATGCCCTTACTGATGGAAGGAGGTTTTAACTCAAAATCTCACGATACATGGCCCCATTCATTCTTTCCTTTACACGGATCAGTCGTCCTGGTCCCTTTGCAGAAAAACAGCCCCAAAGCATGATGTTTCCACCCCCATGCTTCACAGTAGGTATGGTGTTCTTTGGATGCAACTCAGCATTCTTTGTCCTCCAAACACGACGAGTTGAGTTTTTACCAAAAAGTTCTATTTTGGTTTCATCTGACCATATGACATTCTCCCAATCCTCTTCTGGATCATCCAAATGCACTCTAGCAAACTTCAGACGGGCCTGGACATGTACTGGCTTAAGCAGGGGGACACGTCTGGCACTGCAGGATTTGAGTCCCTGGCGGCGTAGTGTGTTACTGATGGTAGGCTTTGTTACTTTGGTCCCAGCTCTCTGCAGGTCATTCACTAGGTCCCCCCGTGTGGTTCTGGGATTTTTGCTCACCGTTCTTGTGATCATTTTGACCCCACGGGGTGAGATCTTGCGTGGAGCCCCAGATCGAGGGAGATTATCAGTGGTCTTGTATTTCTTCCATTTCATAATAATTGCTCCCACAGTTGATTTCTTTAAACCAAGCTGCTTACCTATTGCAGATTCAGTCTTCCCAGCCTGGTGCAGGTCTACAATTTTGTTTCTGGTGTCCTTTGACAGCTCTTTGGTCTTGGCCATAGTGGAGTTTGGAGTGTGACTGTTTGAGGTTGTGGACAGGTGTCTTTTATACTGATAACAAGTTCAAACAGGTGCCATTAATACAGGTAACGAGTTGAGGACAGAGGAGCCTCTTAAAGAAGAAGTTACAGGTCTGTGAGAGCCAGAAATCTTGCTTGTTTGTAGGTGACCAAATACTTATTTTCCACCATCATTTGCAAATAAATTCATTAAAAATCCTACAATGTGATTTTCTGGAAATATTTTTCTCAATTTGTCTGTCATAGTTGACGTGTACCTATGATGAAAATTACAGGCCTCTCTCATCTTTTTAAGTGGGAGAACTTGCACAATTGGTGGCTGACTAAATACTTTTTCCCCCACTGTATATACATACATATCCCTCTGGTCCTATCCTGCCCTCTGGTCCTATCCAGCCCTCTGGTCCTATCCTGCCCTCTGGTCCTATCCTGCCCTCTGGTCCTATCCTGCCCTCTGGTCCTATCCTGCCCTCTGGTCCTATCCTGCCCTCTGGTCCTATCCTGCCCTCTGGTCCTATCCTGCCCTCTGGTCCTATCCTGCCCTCTGGTCCTATCCTGCCCTCTGGTCCTATCCTGCCCTCTGGTCCTATCCTGCCCTCTGGTCCTATCCTGCCCTCTGGTCCTATTCTGCCCTCTGGTCCGCTGTGAAATTATTTATACTTTTACTTTTGATACTTAAATATATTTAAAACCAAAAACTTTTACTCAAGTAGTATTTTGCTTGGTGACTTCCATTTGAGTCATTTTCTATTAAGGTATCTTTAAATTTTACTCAAGTATGATAATTGGGTACTTTTTCCACCACTGCTTTAAAACACAGGAGCTCAGAAAATATGACAATCGGTTGTTTTGAATTAATTAACACAATTAGTTGGCTATGAAAATAAAGGTGACCCTTTCCCTGCAGAATTGAGTTAGGAACAAAATTAATGATCAACTATTTTCTCTCTGTTTACATGCTGATCGTGGAGCAAATGTTTTTTGTATGTTCTGTTTTCTGTGAATTAACCAATGATATCAGGCCACACCTGGCCATGATTACAGACAACTGTGTGTGTCCTTTGACACTATATAAACTAGTGACCCTCAGTGTTTGTCATTATACCCTGATGAAGACAGCTTGTCTGTGGAAACGTTGGTTATTAAATGATTGCATCTGAGCTCCTAGAGTGTGAGACGTGGAGCTAATAAAAGAAAATGCTTCTGTTATAAGACGTTTGGAAGTACTATTTTTCTTACCACATTTTTGGGGTCTGCGTTAAGTCTTCCACCTGCATTACCGTGCCAACATGTCCGCTCTGTCACCTGCAAATGCTGTGAGCAAGCACAGACATACACACACCATTACAACTAGTGTCTTGAGAGTTCATATTCAAGCGTAATCGTTTCTGATACCGTAAATGGCATAGGCTCCAATAACAATCTAAATGTACCTTTGCAGCTTCCAGTATACGTCTGCTGTTGTCACTCCTGTTGACTGTCCATGTGGCTGTCCTCAGGTTGGGGCTCAGCTACAGAACAGTAGAGGAGAACAGCGGGGAGGAGAACAGTAGAGGAGAACAGCGGGGAGGAGAACAGTAGAGGAGAACAGCGGGGAGGAGAACAGTAGAGGAGAACAGTAGAGGAGAACAGCGGGGAGGAGAACAGTAGAGGAGAACAGCGGGGAGGAGAACAGTAGAGGAGAATAGCGGGGAGGAGAACAGCGGGGAGGAGAACAGTAGAGGAGAACAGCGGGGAGGAGAACAGCGGGGAGGAGCTTGTTTCAGTAAACATTTACAGATCCAGACGGAACAGAAACAGAACCATTCCTTGTTGAAAGATTCCCCTCAGGGCTGAGAGATAAAACAGTGGGACAAATAGCATGTTAGTTCAAACACAGCCCGTTTCAGTTGAGGTCAGATAATATTTAACAGATCGTCTTTAGGAGACCGAGGTTAGGTGTTTGAGAACATAATAACTAAGACTATAGAGGTTAGGTGTTTGAGAACATAATAACTAAGACTATAGAGGTTAGGTGTTTGAGAACATAATAACTAAGACTATAGAGGTTAGGTGTTTGAGAACATAATAACTAAGACTATAGAGGTTAGGTGTTTGAGAACATAATAACTAAGACTATAGAGGTTAGGTGTTTGAGAACATAACTAAGACTATAGAGGTTAGGTGTTTGAGAACATAATAACTAAGACTATAGAGGTTAGGTGTTTGTGAACATAATAACTAAGACTATAGAGGTTAGGTGTTTGAGAACATAATAACTAAGACTATAGAGGTTAGGTGTTTGAGAACATAATAACTAAGACTATAGAGGTTAGGTGTTTGAGAACATAATAACTAAGACTATAGAGTTGATGACCTGTGGGTCGTTCCATGTCATTACAGCCATGACACCCACCATATCAGATTGTTCCGAAATCCTTTCTGTAGTTAGAAACAGATCAAATTCCTACAACATTTTTGTTGTAATATAATTTGGATTTGAGAAATTACGCTAATTGATTACACCCATATTGGCCATTTTAATTCATAGGATTCATATAATATTCAATACATATTTAGTACCTAACATCTGATTTGGACCAAACTTTTTTTCTAACAATGAGTAAGACATGAGGAATCCAAAGAAATGGTCAAAAGCCAGTTACGGACCCCCCATACCATCCCACCCCAACAACCCGTACCAGTTCTGTCTAACAAGTAGTATGGCGCTGCGGCTCGGAGTATTGTTTCTTCATCCTATGTAAGCACCCTCTAATTATTATTTATTAAATTGGTTGTTGATCATTGCTAAACCATTTAAGTCTTGCCATACATTTAAAAAGTAGATTTAGGTCAAAACTATAACTAGTGCACTCAGGAACATTTGCTCTCTTCTTGGTGAGCAACGCCAGCGTAGATTTGGCCTTGTGTTTTAGGTTATTGTCCTGCTGAAAGATGAATTCATCTCCCAGTGTCTGGAATGAAGCAGACAACCAGGTTTTCCTCTAGTCTCCCAGTGTCTGGAATGAAGCAGACTGAACCAGGTTTTCCTCTAGGATTTTGCCTGTGGTTACCTCCATTCCGTTTCTTATTTTTTTATCCTAAAAAAACTCCAGTCTTTAACAATTACAAGCATACCCATAACATGATGCAGCCACCACTATGCTATGGAGTGGTAGTCAGTAATGTGTTGTATTGGATTTGCCCCAAACATAACTCTGTATGCAGGACAAAAAGTGAATTGCTTTGTCACATGTCTTTGTAGTATTACTTCAGTTCCAAGTTGCACAGGATGCATGTTTTGTTCTGTACAGGCTTCTTTTTCATTCCGTCAATTAGGTTAGTATTATGGAGTAACTACAATGTTAATCCATACTCAGTTTTCTCCTATCACAGCCATTAAACTTTGCAACTGTTTTAAAGTCACCATTGGCCTCATGGTGAAATCCCTGAGCGTTTTCCTTCCTCTCCGTCAACTAAGTTAAGAAGGGCGCCTGTATCTTTGTAGTGACTGGGTGTATTGATACACCATCTAAAGTGTAATTAATAACTTCACCATGCTCAAAGGGATAGTAAATGTCTGCTTTTTAATTTATTTATACCCATTTACCAATAGCTGCCCTTCTTTGCAAGGCGTTGGAAAACCTACCTGGTCTTTGTGGTTGAATCTGTGTTTGAAATTCACTGCTCGACTGAGGGACCTTACAGATAATTGTATGTGTGGGGTACAGAGACGATGTAGTCATTCAAAAATCATGTTAAACACTATTATTGCACACGGAGTGAGTCCATGTAACTTATTATGTGACTTGTTAAGCAAATTTGTACTCCTGAAGTTATTTAGGCCAAAACAAAGGGGTTGAATACTTACTGACTCAAGACATTTCCGCTTTTCATTTACTATTTTTCCAACTTGCATCAAGGCAAAGTGTGGAACAGCAGTCATAAAAAATGTGATATTTTGAAAACAGAGCCCAAGACAAGACCATGCATTTTTTATCCACATGTCATCTCTTCCCTACCCTCACTCCCCTCTGTTTGGTAGCAGGAATAGGGTCTTACATTGAAAGTAGGCCCATCTCCATAATGATACCAATAGAAAATAATAGCGGCAGGTAGCTTAGTGGGTAAGAGCGTTGTGCCAGTAACCGAAAGGTCACTGGTTCTAATCCCTGAGCCGACTAGGTGAAAAATCTGTCAATGTGCCCTTGAGCAAGGCACTTAACCCTTATTGCTCCTGTAAGTCGCTCTGGATAAGAGCGTCTGCTAAATGACAACAACAAAAAAATTAGCAATCTATATTTCCAAAAGCATGTGAGTCTCGTGTTCATATTTCACCACATCAAGGCTTTTGTAGCGGTCTATACGTGATCGAGCAAAATAAGGCTTACACTTCATTTAGGCTACATTATAGCATCCTAAATGTTTCTGATCAGTGATTGATCAGCGAACAAATAGATTAGCTAAACCACCTCCACTTAGCATATTTTCCCAGCCAGAGAATTAACCAAATATACAGACTGAGATTCAGTGAAACAAAATCATGTTGATCAAGACAAGTCAAAGGCTTTTGGTCGGGATTAGGCTACTATGCTACTAAGATACTAAGCTACTAAGATACTAGGCTACTAAGCTACTAAGCTACTAAGCTACTAAAATACTAGGCTACTAAGATACTAGGCTACTAAAATACTAGGCTACTAAGATACTAGGCTACTAGGCTACTAAGCTACTAGGCTACTAAGCTACTAGGCTACTAAGCTACTAGGCTACTAAGATACTAGGCTACTAAGCTACTAGGCTACTAAGATACTAAGCTACTAGGCTACCAAGCTACCAAGATACTAGGCTACTAGGCTACTAAAATACTAGGCTACTAAGATACTAGGCAACTAGGCTACTAAGCTACTAAGATACTAGGCTACTAGGCTACTAAGCTACTAAGCTACTAGGCTACTAAGCTACTAGGCTACTAAGATACTAGGCTACTAAGCTACTAGGCTACTAAGATACTAAGCTACTAGGCTACCAAGCTACTAAGATACTAGGCTACTAGGCTACTAAAATACTAGGCTACTAAGCTACTAAGATACTAGGCTACTAGGCTACTAAGCTACTAGGCTACTAAGATACTAAGCTACTAGGCTACCAAGCTACTAAGCTACTAAGATACTAGGCTACCAGGCTACTAAGATACTAGGCTACTAGGCTACTAAGCTACTAAGATACTAGGCTACTAGGCTACTAAGCTACTAGGCTACTAAGATACTAAGCTACTAGGCTACCAAGCTACTAAGATACTAGGCTACTAGGCTACTAAGATACTAGGCTACTAGGCTACTAAGCTACTAGGCTACTAAGATACTAGGCTACTAAGCTACTAGGCTACTAAGATACTAAGCTACTAGGCTACTAAGCTACTAAGATACTAGGCTACTAAGCTACTAAGATACTAAGCTACTAAGCTACTAGGCTACTAAGCTACTAGGCTACTAAGATACTAGGCTACTAAGCTACTAGGCTACTAAGATACTAAGCTACTAGGCTACCAAGCTACTAAGATACTAGGCTACTAGGCTACTAAAATACTAGGCTACTAAGCTACTAAGATACTAGGCTACTAGGCTACTAAGCTACTAGGCTACTAAGATACTAAGCTACTAGGCTACCAAGCTACTAAGATACTAGGCTACCAGGCTACTAAGATACTAGGCTACTAGGCTACTAAGCTACTAAGATACTAGGCTACTAGGCTACTAAGCTACTAGGCTACTAAGATACTAAGCTACTAGGCTACCAAGCTACTAAGATACTAGGCTACTAGGCTACTAAGATACTAGGCTACTAGGCTACTAAGCTACTAGGCTACTAAGATACTAGGCTACTAAGCTACTAGGCTACTAAGATACTAAGCTACTAGGCTACTAAGCTACTAAGATACTAAGCTACTAAGATACTAAGCTACTAGGCTACTAGGCTACTAAGCTACTAAGCTACTAAGATACTAAGCTACTAGGCTACTAAGCTACTAGGCTACTAAGATACTAGGCAACTAGGCTACTAAGCTACTAAGATACTAGGCTACTAGGCTACTAGGCTACTAAGCTACTAAGCTACTAGGCTACTAAGCTACTAGGCTACTAAGCTACTAGGCTACTAGGCTACTAAGATACTAGGCTACTAGGCTACTAAGCTACTAAGCTACTAGGCTACTAGGCTACTAGGCTACTAGGCTACTAAGCTACTAAGCTACTAGGCTACTAAGCTACTAGGCTACTAAGCTACTAGGCTACTAAGCTACTAGGCTACTAAGCTACTAGGCTACTAAAATACTAGGCTACTAAGCTACTAGGCTACTAAGCTACTAAGATACTAGGCTACTAGGCTACTAAGCTACTAGGCTACTAAGCTACTAGGCTACTAAGCTACTAAGATACTAGGCTACTAGGCTACTAAGCTACTAAGCTACTAGGCTACTAGGCTACTAAGCTACTAAGCTACTAGGCTACTAAGCTACTAGGCTACTAAGCTACTAGGCTACTAAAATACTAGGCTACTAAGCTACTAGGCTACTAAGCTACTAAGATACTAGGCTACTAGGCTACTAAGATAGTAGGCTACTAAGCTACTAGGCTACTAAGCTACTAGGCTACTAGGCTACTAAGATACTAGGCTACTAAGCTACTAGGCTACTAAGATACTAGGCTACTAAGATACTAGGCTACTAAGCTACTAAGATACTAGGCTACTAGGCTACTAAGATAGTAGGCTACTAAGCTACTAGGCTACTAAGCTACTAGGCTACTAGGCTACTAAGATACTAGGCTACTAAGCTACTAGGCTACTAAGATACTAGGCTACTAAGATACTAGGCTACTAAGATACTAGGCTACTAAGATACTAGGCTACTAAGATACTAGGCTACTAAGCTACTAAGATACTAGGCTACTAGGCTACTAAGCTACTAGGCTACTAGGCTACTAAGCTACTAAGCTACTAAGCTACTAGGCTACTAAGATACTAGGCTACTAAGATACTAAGCTACTAAGCTACTAAGATACTAGGCTACTAAGATACTAGGCTACTAGGCTACTAGGCTACTAGGCTACTAGGCTACTAAGATACTAGGCTACTAAGATACTAGGCTACTAAGATACTAGGCTACTAAGATACTAGGCTACTAAGATACTAGGCTACTAAGCTACTAAGATACTAGGCTACTAGGCTACTAAGCTACTAGGCTACTAGGCTACTAAGCTACTAAGCTACTAAGCTACTAGGCTACTAAGATACTAGGCTACTAAGATACTAAGCTACTAAGCTACTAAGATACTAGGCTACTAAGATACTAGGCTACTAGGCTACTAGGCTACTAGGCTACTAGGCTACTAAGATACTAGGCTACTAAGATACTAGGCTACTAAGATACTAGGCTACTAGGCTACTAAGCTACTAAGATACTAGGCTACTAGGCTACTAAGCTACTAGGCTACTAGGCTACTAAGATACTAGGCTACTAAGCTACTAGGCTACTAAGATACTAGGCTACTAGGCTACTAAGCTACTAGGCTACTAGGCTACTAAGATACTAGGCTACTAAGCTACTAGGCTACTAAGATACTAAGCTACTAAGATACTAGGCTACTAAGATACTAGGCTACTAAAATACTAGGCTACTAAGCTACTAGGCTACTAAGCTACTAGGCTACTAAGATACTAGGCTACTAAGATACTAGGCTACTAAGCTACTAGGCTACTAAGCTACTAGGCTACTAAGCTACTAGGCTACTAAAATACTAGGCTACTAAGCTACTAGGCTACTAAGCTACTAAGATACTAGGCTACTAGGCTACTAAGCTACTAGGCTACTAAGCTACTAGGCTACTAAGCTACTAGGCTACTAGGCTACTAAGCTACTAAGCTACTAGGCTACTAGGCTACTAAGCTACTAAGCTACTAGGCTACTAAGCTACTAGGCTACTAAGCTACTAGGCTACTAAAATACTAGGCTACTAAGCTACTAGGCTACTAAGCTACTAAGATACTAGGCTACTAGGCTACTAAGATAGTAGGCTACTAAGCTACTAGGCTACTAAGCTACTAGGCTACTAGGCTACTAAGCTACTAGGCTACTAAGATACTAGGCTACTAAGATACTAGGCTACTAAGCTACTAAGATACTAGGCTACTAGGCTACTAAGATAGTAGGCTACTAAGCTACTAGGCTACTAAGCTACTAGGCTACTAGGCTACTAAGATACTAGGCTACTAAGCTACTAGGCTACTAAGATACTAGGCTACTAAGATACTAGGCTACTAAGATACTAGGCTACTAAGATACTAGGCTACTAAGATACTAGGCTACTAAGCTACTAGGCTACTAAGCTACTAGGCTACTAGGCTACTAAGATACTAGGCTACTAAGCTACTAGGCTACTAAGCTACTAGGCTACTAAGATACTAGGCTACTAAGATACTAGGCTACTAAGCTACTAGGCTACTAAGATACTAGGCTACTAAGCTACTAAGATACTAGGCTACTAGGCTACTAAGCTACTAGGCTACTAGGCTACTAAGCTACTAAGCTACTAAGCTACTAGGCTACTAAGATACTAGGCTACTAAGATACTAGGCTACTAGGCTACTAAGCTACTAAGATACTAGGCTACTAAGATACTAGGCTACTAGGCTACTAGGCTACTAAGCTACTAGGCTACTAGGCTACTAGGCTACTAAGATACTAGGCTACTAAGATACTAGGCTACTAAGATACTAGGCTACTAGGCTACTAAGCTACTAAGATACTAGGCTACTAGGCTACTAAGCTACTAGGCTACTAGGCTACTAAGATACTAGGCTACTAAGCTACTAGGCTACTAAGATACTAGGCTACTAGGCTACTAAGCTACTAGGCTACTAGGCTACTAGGATACTAGGCTACTAAGCTACTAGGCTACTAAGATACTAAGCTACTAAGATACTAGGCTACTAAGATACTAGGCTACTAAAATACTAGGCTACTAAGCTACTAGGCTACTAAGCTACTAGGCTACTAAGATACTAGGCTACTAAGATACTAGGCTACTAAGCTACTAGGCTACTAAGCTACTAGGCTACTAAGATACTAGGCTACTAAGATACTAGGCTACTAAGCTACTAAGCTACTAGGCTACTAAGATACTAGGCTACTAAGATACTAGGCTACTAAGCTACTAGGCTAATAAGCTACTAGGCTACTAAGATACTAGGCTACTAAGATACTAGGCTACTAAGATACTAGGCTACTAAGATACTAGGCTACTAAGCTACTAGGCTACTAGGCTACTAAGATACTAGGCTACTAAAATACTAAGCAACAGCGAGTGAAGATCAAAATAATCCAGTTGTTTAGCAACATAACATGCTGAGATTTATTCCTGATTATTATTTGACCATGCTTGTCACTTATGAACATTTTTGAACATCTTGGCATGGTTCTGTTATAATCTCCACCCGGCACAGCCAGAAGAGGACTGGCCACCCCTCATAGCCTGGTTCCTCTCTAGGTTTCTTCCTAGGTTTTCGCCTTTCTAGGGAGTTTTTCCTAGCCACCGTGCTTCTACACCTGCATTACTAGCTGTTTGGGGTTTTAGGCTGGGTTTCTGTACAGCACTTCGAGATATTAGCTGATGTAAGAAGGGCTATATAAAATAAAATTGATTGATTGATTGAACAAATGTTCTGATCCAACTAGACAAGATGATCATGACTCACCTCAACTTAGTTAACATTTCCACAGCCTATTTGTAGCCTAACCAATATCCAAACGGTGATTCAGTGAAAATAAAAATCGGACATTAATTGTCTCAAAGCAGTGTGAAACGGTGCTGAAATAGTTGACCACACGCGGGTAGGCTATTGCTTCAAATGTATTATAACAAAATGGATGACTTTGGGAGTCTCAGTAAGCAACAATGTGATACCTTCAATTGCATTAGTCTACTTGATTCCAATATTTCCATCATTCAGTGATATTTATTCCCACAGCAATGATTTACCATCCAGTTGTAGTTAGAGAATATGGATGTGGTGGGTTATGTGAAGAGACATGCCTCCCAAAGTTCACAGCTGGCGCTGCCTAGAAACCACAAAGAGCTTAAGCGCGTAGTGCTCTCCAACTCATCTCTGGACCTCCAAGCCAGTTCCACTGCATTGTTCCCCTCTAATCAGGGTCCAACTCATCTCTGGACCTCCAAGCCAGTTCCACTGCATTGTTCCCCTCTAATCAGGGTCCAACTCATCTCTGGACCTCCAAGCCAGTTCCACTGCATTGTTCCCCTCTAATCAGGGTCCAACTCATCTCTGGACCTCCAAGCCAGTTCCACTGCATTGTTTCATTGTTCCCCTCTAATCAGGGTCCAACTCATCTCTGGACCTCCAAGCCAGTTCCACTGCATTGTTTCCCTCTAATCAGGGTCCAACTCATCTCTGGACCTCCAAGCCAGTTCCACTGCATTGTTCCCCTCTAATCAGGGTCCAACTCATCTCTGGACCTCCAAGCCAGTTCCACTGCATTGTTTCATTGTTCCCCTCTAATCAGGGTCCAACTCATCTCTGGACCTCCAAGCCAGTTCCACTGCATTGTTTCATTGTTCCCCTCTAATCAGGGTCCAACTCATCTCTGGACCTCCAAGCCAGTTCCACTGCATTGTTCCCCTCTAATCAGGGTCCAACTCATCTCTGGACCTCCAAGCCAGTTCCACTGCATTGTTTCATTGTTCCCCTCTAATCAGGGTCCAACTCATCTCTGGACCTCCAAGCCAGTTCCACTGCATTGTTTCATTGTTCCCCTCTAATCAGGGTCCAACTCATCTCTGGACCTCCAAGCCAGTTCCACTGCATTGTTCCCCTCTAATCAGGGTCCAACTCATCTCTGGACCTCCAAGCCAGTTCCACTGCATTGTTTCATTGTTCCCCTCTAATCTGATTTAGACCTGGGGCAGCAGGTGTGTGTAATTAATGATCAGGTAGAACAGAAAACCATCGGGCTCCGGACCTCGTAGGGTCAGAGTTTAATTATTTATATTATTAATGCCCCTTGCGTAGTGCATGCCAATGCCACCTCAGCATTTCCTACTAAGCAGTAGGCAGAACTCTACCGCAATCATGACTAGGTCGGTTTGGCGGAAATAAAAGTAGCGGCTTTGTCGTCTGCAATATCTTTCATATATAAAATGTTAAGCGGAAAAAACGAATTGGTTTGAAAGGTGTACAAGTAGCATTGAGTTACACAACCAATTCGTAGATACTTTAGGGTGATATGAAAATGCTAATATAGGTACCTTGTCGATAGACTGCTTACAGGAAAGCAACGTCATTTTGTAATTTGATGAACTATCCCTTTAGCATTGAGGGAGGAGGGGGTCTTCAAACTTTTATCACCATCAACTTTTAATAGCAGGAACAGCACCACCTAGTGGTCAGAACCTGGTATTATCAGGATGTAGGATGGGACATAAACCTAACAACTTCAATGACTATTGGGACAACTTCACTTATGTGTATTAAAATAGTACAAAGTTTAGTATTTGGTCCCATATTCATAGCACGCAATGACTACATCAAGCTTGTGACTACAAATTTGTTGATGCATTTGAGGTTTGTTTTGGTTGTGTTAAGATTATTTTGTGCCCAATAGAAATGAATGGTAAATAACGTATTGTGTCATTTTGGAGTCACTTTTATTGTAAATAAGAATAGAACGTTTCTAAACACATCTACATTAATGTGGATGTTACCATGGTTACGGTAATCCTGAATAAATTGTGAATAATGATGAGTGAGAAAGTCACAGATATCTCACTGCAGCACTTTAGCACAGATACCTGGGATAGGATAAAGTATTCCTTCTAACCCCCCCCCCCCCCCCAAATTGTAAAGTGGTTATCCCACTGGCTATAGGGTGAACGCACCAATTTGTGAGTCGCTCTGGCTAAGAGCGTCTGCTAAATGACGTTAATGTGCCCTTGAGCAAGGCACTTAACCCTAATTGCTCCTGTAAGTCGCTCTGGTTAAGAGCGTCTGCTAAATGACTAAAATGTAAATGTAATACAGTTGAAGTCGGAAGTTTACATACACTTAGGTTGGAGTCATTAAAACTTGTTTTTCAACTACTCCACAAGTTTCTTGTTAACAAACTATAGTTTTGGCAAGTCGGTTAGGACATCTACTTTGTGCATGACACAAGTAATTTTTCCAACAATTGTTTAGAAGCTTCTGATAGGCTAATTGACATAATTTGAGTAAATTGGAGGTGTACCTGTGGATGTATTTCAAGGCCTACCTTAAACGCAGTGCCTCTTCGCTTGACATCATGGGAAAATCAAAAGAAATCAGCCAAGACCTCCGAAAAAAATTTGTAGACCTCCACAAGTCTGGTACATCCTTGGGAGAAATTTCCAAACGCCTGAAGGTACCACGTTCATCTGTACAAACAATAGTACGCAAGTATAAACACCATGGGAGCACGCAGCCGTCATACCGCTCAGGAAGGAGATGCGTTCTGTCTCCTAGAGATGAACGTACTTTGGTGCGAAAAGTGCAAATCAATCCCAGAACAGCAGCAAAGGACCTCGTGAAGATGCTGGAGGAAACAGGAACAAAAGTATCTATATCCACAGTAAAACGAGTCCTATATCGACATAACCTGAAAGGCCGCTCAGCAAGGAAGAAGCCACTGCTCCAAAACCACCATAAAAAAGGCAGACTACGGTTTGCAACTGCACATGGGGACAAAGATCGTACTTTTTGGAGAAAAGTTATCTGGTCTGATGAAACAAAAATATAACTGTTTGGCCATAATGACCATCGTTATGTTTTGAGGAAAAAGGGGAACGCTTGCAAGCCGAAGAACACCATCCCAACCTTGAAGCATGGGGGTGGCAGCATCATGCTGTGGGGGTGCTTTGCCGCAGGAGTGACTGGTGCACTTCACAAAATAGATGGCATCATGAGGAAGGAAAATAATGTGGTTATATTGAAGTCAGGAAGTTTAAGCTTGGTCGCAAATGGGTCTTCCAAATGGACAATGACCCCAAGCATACTTCCAAAGTTGTGGCAAAATGGCTTAAGGACAACAAAGTCAAGGTATTGGAGTGGCCATCACAAAGCCCTGACCTCAATCCTATAGAAAATGTGTGGGCAGAACTGAAAAAGCGTGTGCGAGCAAGGAGGCCTACAAACCTGACTCCGTTACATCAGCTCTGTCAGGAGGAATGGGCCAAAATTCACCCACCTTATTGTGGGAAGCTTGTGGAAGGCTACCCGAAACGTTTGACCCAAGTTAAACAATTTAAAGGCAATGCTACTAAATACTAATTGAGTGTATTTAAACTTCTGACCCACTGGGAATGTGATGAAAGAAATAAAAGCTGAAATAAATCATTCTCTCTACTATTATTCTGACATTTCACATTCTTAAAATAAAGCAGTGATCCTAACTGACCTGAGACAGGGAATTTTTAGTAGGATTAAATGTCAGGAATTGTGAAAAACTGAGTTTAAATGTTTTTGCTAAGGTGTATGTAAACTTCTGACTTCAACTGTACATACAGCTATGGTGCCTCCATCCTACTAAACTACACTGTAGCAGTTACAGATCCATACAGCTATGGTGCCTCCATCCTACTAAACTACACTGTAGCAGTTACAGATCCATACAGCTATGGAGCCTCCATCCTACTAAACTACACTGTAGCAGTTACAGATCCATACAGCTATGGTGCCTCCATCCTACTAAACTACACTGTAGCAGTTACAGATCCATACAGCTATGGGGCCTCCATCCTACTAAACTACACTGTAGCAGTTACAGATCCATACAGCTATGGAGCCTCCATCCTACTAAACTACACTGTAGCAGTTACAGATCCATACAGCTATGGGGCCTCCATCCTACTAAACTACACTGTAGCAGTTACAGATCCATACAGCTATGGTGCCTCCATCCTACTAAACTACACTGTAGCAGTTACAGATCCATACAGCTATGGGGCCTCCATCCTACTAAACTACACTGTAGCAGTTACAGATCCATACAGCTATGGGGCCTCCATCCTACTAAACTACACTGTAGCAGTTACAGATCCATACAGCTATGGGGCCTCCATCCTACTAAACTACACTGTAGCAGTTACAGATCCATACAGCTATGGTGCCTCCATCCTACTAAACTACACTGTAGCAGTTACAGATCCATACAGCTATGGGGCCTCCATCCTACTAAACTACACTGTAGCAGTTACAGATCCATACAGCTATGGGGCCTCCATCCTACTAAACTACACCGTAGCAGTTACAGATCCATACAGCTATGGGGCCTCCATCCTACTAAACTACACTGTAGCAGTTACAGATCCATACAGCTATGGAGCCTCCATCCTACTAAACTACACTGTAGCAGTTACAGATCCATACAGCTATGGGGCCTCCATCCTACTAAACTACACTGTAGCAGTTACAGATCCATACAGCTATGGGGCCTCCATCCTACTAAACTACACTGTAGCAGTTACAGATCCATACAGCTATGGAGCCTCCATCCTACTACACTGTAGCAGTTACAGATCCATACAGCTATGGTGCCTCCATCCTACTAAACTACACTGTAGCAGTTACAGATCCATACAGCTATGGGGCCTCCATCCTACTAAACTACACTGCAGTTACAGATCCATACAGCTATGGGGCCTCCATCCTACTAAACTACACAGCAGTTACAGATCCATACAGCTATGGAGCCTCCATCCTACTAAACTACACTGTAGCAGTTACAGATCCATACAGCTATGGAGCCTCCATCCTACTAAACTACACTGTAGCAGTTACAGATCCATACAGCTATGGTGCCTCCATCCTACTAAACTACACTGTAGCAGTTACAGATCCATACAGCTATGGTGCCTCCATCCTACTAAACTACACTGTAGCAGTTACAGATCCATACAGCTATGGAGCCTCCATCCTACTAAACTACACTGTAGCAGTTACAGATCCATACAGCTATGGTGCCTCCATCCTACTAAACTACACAGCAGTTACAGATCCATACAGCTATGGGGCCTCCATCCTACTAAACTACACTGTAGCAGTTACAGATCCATACAGCTATGGTGCCTCCATCCTACTGAACTACACAGCAGTTACAGATCCATACAGCTATGGTGCCTCCATCCTACTAAACTACACAGCAGTTACAGATCCATACAGCTATGGGGCCTCCATCCTACTAAACTACACAGCAGTTACAGATCCATACAGCTATGGTGCCTCCATCCTACTAAACTACACAGCAGTTACAGATCCATACAGCTATGGCGCCTCCATCCTACTAAACTACACTGTAGCAGTTACAGATCCATACAGCTATGGGGCCTCCATCCTACTAAACTACACTGTAGCAGTTACAGATCCATACAGCTATGGGGCCTCCATCCTACTAAACTACACTGTAGCAGTTACAGATCCATACAGCTATGGAGCCTCCATCCTACTAAACTACACTGTAGCAGTTACAGATCCATACAGCTATGGGGCCTCCATCCTACTAAACTACACTGTAGCAGTTACAGATCCATACAGCTATGGAGCCTCCATCCTACTAAACTACACTGTAGCAGTTCCAGATCCATACAGCTATGGGGCCTCCATCCTACTAAACTGTAGCAGTTACAGATCCATACAGCTATGGTGCCTCCATCCTACTAAACTGTAGCAGTTACAGATCCATACAGCTATGGAGCCTCCATCCTACTAAACTACACTGTAGCAGTTACAGATCCATACAGCTATGGGGCCTCCATCCTACTAAACTACACAGCAGTTACAGATCCACACAGCTATGGAGCCTCCATCCTACTAAACTACACTGTAGCAGTTACAGATCCATACAGCTATGGGGCCTCCATCCTACTAAACTACACTGTAGCAGTTACAGATCCATACAGCTATGGGGCCTCCATCCTACTAAACTACACTGTAGCAGTTACAGATCCATACAGCTATGGAGCCTCCATCCTACTAAACTACACTGTAGCAGTTACAGATCCATACAGCTATGGGGCCTCCATCCTACTAAACTACACTGTAGCAGTTACAGATACATACAGCTATGGAGCCTCCATCCTACTAAACTACACTGTAGCAGTTACAGATCCATACAGCTATGGGGCCTCCATCCTACTAAACTACACTGTAGCAGTTACAGATCCATACAGCTATGGTGCCTCCATCCTACTAAACTACACTGTAGCAGTTACAGATCCATACAGCTATGGGGCCTCCATCCTACTAAACTACACTGTAGCAGTTACAGATCCATACAGCTATGGGGCCTCCATCCTACTAAACTACACCCTAGCAGTTACAGATCCATACAGCTATGGGGCCTCCATCCTACTAAACTACACTGTAGCAGTTACAGATCCATACAGCTATGGAGCCTCCATCCTACTAAACTACACTGTAGCAGTTACAGATCCATACAGCTATGGGGCCTCCATCCTACTAAACTACACTGTAGCAGTTACAGATCCATACAGCTATGGGGCCTCCATCCTACTAAACTACACTGTAGCAGTTACAGATCCATACAGCTATGGAGCCTCCATCCTACTACACTGTAGCAGTTACAGATCCATACAGCTATGGTGCCTCCATCCTACTAAACTACACTGTAGCAGTTACAGATCCATACAGCTATGGGGCCTCCATCCTACTAAACTACACAGCAGTTACAGATCCATACAGCTATGGTGCCTCCATCCTACTAAACTACACTGTAGCAGTTACAGATCCATACAGCTATGGAGCCTCCATCCTACTAAACTACACTGTAGCAGTTACAGATCCATACAGCTATGGGCCCTCCATCCTACTAAACTACACTTCCGCTACGCTTCCCGAGTTCCGCTTACACACAAGAGTTCAGAGCCATGCTAGATAGCTAATTAGCACAGATGGTTGCCTCGTCCTCTGTCTGTTTTCCGTAAACAAGCGCTGTGACATGGAGACATGGTCGTGTGGGAAGCCTAACATGGCATTTATCCATTGAATCAGTTCTCGCTAATATGGAAGATAAGGTCCTTTTGCTTCCAAAACCATACCACGAACAATGCATGTTAATGTTCAGACCGAGTGTCGGGGATCTTAAAATTCCCCCCTACAGAAGACGCCTTCGTCCAATGACTTATAAATAATAAATAAATATGACTTATGGAACTGAGAGTCATGATCAAGGGCTAGAACAAACCCTGTGTCAGGATCAAATTGAGACAGTGCTGGAGGTGGAAAATATTTTTACTATAGATTAGATTTTAGGCATCAAGAGCTAGCTATGTGCCAGAACACCCAGGATCATGGCAACTTTTATATCCGTTTTATATCACCACAGTGACGTCCAACAACAGTGAGTAAAGCGTGTCATCATACCAGTAGTATTAGCTGGTTTACAAGCAGTTACACCTGGGGTGTAATCATTAGTCCAAACAGTTGCATAACGGAACGTTTCTAGAGTTCCTATTGGACAAATTCAGGTAGGTCCCTCCCCGTTTCGTTTCGCTTCCGTTTAAGAAAGGTTTTGCAACACAATCGGCCCTAATGAATACGCCAATGGTGTCTGCCGAGTGCAGCCAATATCAGTCGGTCCAAGGGTGGGCTGCCCAGTCTTATCTCACGGGACATACTGTGTACTGACACTTTCCTCTGTCCGTTCCAAAGTAGGCATGTAGCCTAGCGGTTAAGAGCGTTGGGCCGAATCCCTGAACCGACTAGGTTTCAAATCTGTCGATGTGCCCTTCAGCAAGGCACTTAACCCTAATTACTCCTTTAGCTTCTGCTAAATGACAAAAGGTCAACACGCTACTCACTCACTGGGGCCCACAACCTATATATCTCGGTGCCCACAATTAACCAAACTAGCTACGTATGAGGTGTAACTTTAGTTAGTTAGTAATGTGTCGAAATAACTTTCACCTCAACTTGCCGGCTACGTCCTGTAGCAGGCAAAGCTACTTAACGTTAGCTAGCAAAACATCGACAGCCATGGCAATCTTGTGAAAGCATGCACCACAAGCTTGGTTAACTTAGCTGTTCTGGTAACTGACACATATTACTTTAATATAACTTGTCAAACACACACGGCCATCCCAACCTGGCTAGCTAACTTTATAACATTTTGATGTGTCCTCGTCAGCTTGTGTCGAAAGTGTGACTCTCAGAACAGTGTCCTTCTCCACCCTCACCAAATAAGTCCGTTGCTTCCCATTCGGTGTGTTACCTCCTCTCCAAACATGATAAAAACGTGTCTGTTGAAGTAAAATAACACATTTTCTTGTTTGCGAGCGGAATCCGCCTACCAGCGGGACCAACATCGGCGCCATCTTGTCGAATAACGGCGGGTTTCGATCATCAACCAAGTTACGTTATTTCCGATTACAACGAACTTTGGCCCCGTCGTCATTCATTACTTTTTTAAGGAATAAAATCATAATAGCTATCTATGTGGTTATTTCGCAACATTTGGCTCATTATATGCCTAATTAAATAACATAACGTTTATTTCGACGTTTTGCTTGCAATTTAGGTTTTACTCTTCTTGATTGGATAGGATTTCTAAACAATGACGTGCTTGTGACCTTCCTAGGTGTTGTTATTTCCTGAAACCGGGCCGAGGTGCTGAAGTCACCCACATTGCGACGCGTGTGGCTCATTGTCAGCAAATAGCTACCTTTATTCGGTTTCAACAATATACAGTGAGTACAGAAAACATGCCCTGCCACAACCAGCCGTTAAATAACGTTACTACCGGCCAAGAACTGAATTTAACTAAGCATGTTCGGTTCGCCGCGAGCAGTAACAACAGCAGCGGCGTTCCGGTGGCGGCGGTACCGAGTTCTGAAGCGGTAGATGATGTAAATAAACAGTGTGTGAACGGGCCGAATGGTGGTGGGCTCGGCACAGACGTTTTAAACCTTGGACCTCAACTGAAACTGCTTCCTCTCAACAGCCAGATACTAGAATTACAGACCATCATCAGAGACAAGTGAGTGTTTGTCTTGGTGATCATGTGTGTGTGCGCTTACTCAACTCAGAGGTGGGAGGAAGAGACTGTCGCATCAACAGGGCACATTATGTTTGTTCGTGTTTTGCAGGACAACCAGCAGAGGGGATTTTGTGTTCTGTGCTGACCGACTGGTAAGATTATTTTAGAAGTCATCAGCTAGCTAGAAACTACAGTAGTTAATTGCATGATGAGTTGAACTGTTGATCTTAATCCTCAGATCAGACTGGTGGTGGAAGAAGGACTGAACCAGCTGCCCTACTCAGAGTGCACTGTGACCACTCCTACAGGTACTGACCCCTACCCCCGACCCCTACCCCCTACCCCCTACTCAGAGTGCACTGTGACCACTCCTACAGGTAATGACCCCTACTCCCTACTCCCTACCCCCTACCCCCGACCCCTACTCCGACCCCCGACCCCCTACTCAGAGTGCACTGTGACCACTCCTACAGGTAATGACCCCTACTCCCTACTCCCTACCCCCGACCCCTACTCCGACCCCCGACCCCCTACTCAGAGTGCACTGTGACCACTCCTACAGGTAATGACCCCTACTCCCTACCCCCTACTCCCTACCCCCGACCCCTACTCCGACCCCCGACCCCCTACTCAGAGTGCACTGTGACCACTCCTACAGGTACTGACCCCTACCCCCGACCCCTACTCCCTACCCCCGACCCCTACTCCCTACCCCGACCCCCTACTCAGAGTGCACTTTGACCACTCCTACAGGTACTGACCTTGCTTCATCAGCGCTTCACACACTACTTTGCAATGAGCTGGAGGCAGTATGCATTTTGAAAACATATACTTAATTGTTTGAAACCTGAACGTTTTAATACATATAATGAGGCATGTCTTACCTTGTCATGAAACCGCTTGCATGTGCAGTCTCCTTTTGACAATGGTGTTTTCCTGCTGTTTGCGTTATGGAATGAACATTCGCGCGTAGCCTTCTGCCTTGTGTGCTTATAATGGGAATAGATAATAGCTGATCAACATTTTAATCTAAACGTTCTGATCTGTTGATTCAGACATATTGCTTTTAAAGTTGTTTTTATGTAGCTTAGGCCTACTGTTTTATGTAGCTTAGGCCTACTGGTTGGATGAATTTGGGATTTATTACATTTTAGTCATTTAGCAGACGCTCTTATCCAGAGCGACTTACAGGAGCAATTAGGGTTAAGTGCCTTGCTCAAGGGCACATCGACAGATCTTTCACCTAGTTGGCTCAGCGATTAGAACCAGCGACCTTTCGGTTGCTGGCACAACACTCTTAACCACTAAGCTACCTTATCGTCCCACAGTCTGTTTGGAATAGGCTGTTTCTTTCTCAACAAGCTGACCAATAGAATAGGTAGCCTAAACGTTTCTACTATAGTAGATTGACAGGCTACTGATTTTGCTGTTCGTTACTTGTCTTGTTGGCTGAGGGAAAGTAAATGTGGACAATTATTCTGACATGTTCAAAGTGCACATCAGAATTTGGTAAGAAGGACCTCATATCTCTGTTAATATGAATTACCATATTCTAAATGATTTCTGTCATTCTGAGAACTGTGGGTGGACGCCCTAATCAGGTTAGTCCCAATGCATACGGGTCCGGTACATGCACTGTGAATACTCCACCAGGTTAGTCCCAATGCATATGGGTCCGGTACATGCACTGTGAATACTCCACCAGGTTAGTCCCAATGCATACGGGTCCGGTACATGCACTGTGAATACTCCACCAGGTTAGTCCCAATGCATACGGGTCCGGTACATGCACTGTGAATACTCCACCAGGTTAGTCCCAATGCATATGGGTCCGGTACATGCACTGTGAATACTCCACCAGGTTAGTCCCAATGCATACGGGTCCGGTACATGCACTGTGAATACTCCACCAGGTTAGTCCCAATGCATATGGGTCCGGTACATGCACTGTGAATACTCCACCAGGTTAGTCCCAATGCATATGGGTCCGGTACATGCACTGTGAATACTCCACCAGGTTAGTCCCTTACTATAACATTGCATTTACGTCATTTAGCAGACGCTCTTATCCAGAGCGACTTACAAATTGGTTCATTCACCTTATAGCCAGTGGGACAACCACTTTACAATTATTATTATTATTATTTGGGGGGGGGTTAGAAGGATTACTTTATCCTATCCCAGGTATTCCTTAAAGAGGTGGGGTTTCAAATGTCTCCGGAAGGTGGTGAGTGACTCCGCTGTCCTGGCGTCGTGAGGGAGCTTGTTCCACCATTGGGGTGCCAGAGCAGCGAACAGTTTTGACTGGGCTGAGCGGGAACTGTGCTTCCGTAGAGGAAGGGGGGCCAGCAGGCCAGAGGTGGATGAACGCAATGCCCTCGTTTGGGCGTAGGGACTGATCAGAGCCTGAAGGTACGGAGGTGCCGTTCCCCTCACAGCTCCGTAGGCAAGCACCATGGTCTTGTAACAGATGCGAGCTTCAACTGGAAGCCAGTGGAGTGTGCGGAGGAGCGGGGTGACGTGAGAGAACTTGGGAAGGTTGAACACCAGACGGGCTGCGGCATTCTGGATGAGTTGTAGGGGTTTAATGGCACAGGCAGGGAGCCCAGCCAACAGCGAGTTGCAGTAATCCAGACAGGAGATGATAACCCCTACCCCCTATCCCCTACCCCCTACCCCCTACTGTGACCACTCCTACAGGCACTGACCCCTAACTCCTACTCCCTATCTCCTAACCCCTACTTTGAGTGCATTGTGACCCCTAGCCTCTACATGCTGACCCCTAGCCTCTACATGCTGACCTCTAGCCTCTACATGCTGACCCCTAGCCTCTACATGCTGACCCCTCTACATGCTGACCCCTGACCCCTAGCCTCTACATGCTGACCCCTAGCCTCTACATGCTGACCCCTAGCCTCTACATGCTGACCCCTAGCCTCTACATGCTGACCCCTGACCCCTAGCCTCTACATGCTGACCCCTAGCCTCTACATGCTGACCCCTAGCCTCTACATGCTGACCCCTGACCCCTAGCCTCTACATGCTGACCCCTAGCCTCTACATGCTGACCCCTAGCCTCTACATGCTGACCCCTGACCCCTAGCCTCTACATGCTGACCCCTAGCCTCTACATGCTGACCCCTAGCCTCTACATGCAGACCCCTAGCCTCTACATGCTGACCCCTAGCCTCTACATGCTGACCCCTAGCCTCTACATGCAGACCCCTAGCCTCTAAATGCTGACCCCTGACCCCTAGCCTCTACATGCTGACCCCTAGCCTCTACATGCTGATCCCTAGCCTCTACATGCTGACCCCTAGCCTCTACATGCTGACCCCTAGCCTCTACATGCTGACCCCTAGCCTCTACATGCTGACCCCTGACCCCTAGCCTCTACATGCTGACCCCTAGCCTCTACATGCTGACCCCTGACCCCTAGCCTCTACATGCTGACCCCTAGCCTCTACATGCTGACCCCTAGCCTCTACATGCAGACCCCTAGCCTCTACATGCTGACCCCTAGCCTCTACATGCTGACCCCTAGCCTCTACATGCAGACCCCTAGCCTCTAAATGCTGACCCCTGACCCCTAGCCTCTACATGCTGACCCCTAGCCTCTACATGCTGATCTCTAGTCTCTACATGCTGACCCCTAGCCTCTACATGCTGACCCCTAGCCTCTACATGCTGACCCCTAGCCTCTAAATGCTGACCCCTGACCCCTAGCCTCTACATGCTGACCCCTAGCCTCTACATGCTGATCTCTAGTCTCTACATGCTGACCCCTGACCCCTAGCCTCTACATGCTGACCCCTGACCCCTAGGCTCTACATGCTGACCCCTAGTCTCTACATGCTGACCCCTGACCCCTAGCCTCTACATGCTGACCCCTAGCCTCTACATGCTGACCCCTAGCCTCTACATGCTGACCCCTAGCCTCTACATGCTGACCCCTGACCCCTAGCCTCTACATGCTGACCCCTAGCCTCTACATGCTGACCCCTGACCCCTAACCTCTACATGCTGACCCCTAGCCTCTACATGCTGACCCCTGACCCCTAGCCTCTACATGCTGACCCCTAGCCTCTACATGCTGACCCCTAGCCTCTACATGCTGACCCCTAGCCTCTACATGCTGACCCCTAGCCTCTACATGCTGACCCCTAGCCTCTACATGCTGACCCCTAGCCTCTACATGCTGACCCCTAGTCTCTACATGCTGACCCCTAGCCTCTACATGCTGACCCCTAGCCTCTACATGCTGACCCCTAGCCTATACATGCTGACCCCTAGCCTCTACATGCTGACCCCTAGCCTCTACATGCTGACCCCTAGCCTCTACATGCTGACCCCTGACCCCTAACCTCTACATGCTGACCCCTAGCCTCTACATGCTGACCCCTAGCCTCTACATGCTGATCCCTGACCCCTAGCCTCTACATGCTGATCCCTAGCCTCTACATGCTGATCCCTGACCCCTAGCCTCTACATGCTGACCCCTAGCCTCTACATGCTGACCCCTAGCCTCTACATGCTGACCCCTAGCCTCTACATGCTGACCCCTAACCTCTACATGCTGACTCCTAGCCTCTACATGCTGACCCCTCTACATGCTGACCCCTAGCCTCTACATGCTGACCCCTAGCCTCTACATGCTGACCCCTAACCTCTACATGCTGACCCCTAGCCTCTACATGCTGACCCCTCTACATGCTGACCCCTAGCCTCTACATGCTGACCCATAGCCTCTACATGCTGACCCCTAACCTCTACATGCTGACCCCTAGCCTCTACATGCTGACCCCTAGCCTCTACATGCTGACCCCTGACCCCTAGCCTCTACATGCTGACCCCTAGCCTCTACATGCTGACCCCTAGCCTCTACATGCTGACCCCTAGCCTCTACATGCTGACCCCTGACCCCTAGCCTCTACATGCTGACCCCTAGCCTCTACATGCTGACCCCTAGTCTCTACATGCTGACCCCTGACCCCTAGCCTCTACATGCTGATCCCTAGCCTCTACATGCTGACCCCTGACCCCTAGCCTCTACATGCTGATCCCTAGCCTCTACATGCTGACCCCTGACCCCTAGCCTCTACACACCTACATGCTGCTGCTTCTGATGATAACATTCAGCTTCATCTCTCTCCAGGACACATGTATGAAGGTGTAAAGTTTGAAAGAGGTAACTGTGGAGTCAGCATCATGAGGAGTGGTGAGTCAAAGACAAGCAACCTTTATGGTATCCTCTCTACTGAAACAGATGATGTTCTGCTTCTTTCAAGTTCTTTCACATAACTAACCTCTGCAGGGACCTGTGTCTGTCCATCCTTCAGGTGAGGCCATGGAGCAGGGTCTGAGGGACTGCTGTAGGTCCATCCGCATCGGGAAGATCCTGATCCAGAGTGATGAAGAGACCCAGGAGGCTAAGGTCTACTATGCTAAGTTCCCCCCAGACATAAACAGGAGGAAGGTGCTGCTCATGTACCCCATACTGAGTAAGTAAAAACATCCTGCTCTGTCAAAGGGGAAGATATTACAGATGTCTTGAATGTTAGGGGCATTTCTCCTAATCTTGGAGTATTTTTAGCCAAGCAAATAGTGAAAATGGTGAAAAAGTGTCCTGTTGTTAACATGTCGTCATTAACTTTAGACAAATACAGTCAGCTGATCAAATTCAGTCAGTCAGTCAGTCAGTCCACCCCCTCATTGCCCCAGAAGGTTATGACAGCTTCTGGTCCCATAACAGACAAAAATGACATTTGTGGTGGTTTTAATAACCGTTTGCCCTCAGCTGGCCCACCTACTTGAAATAATGGTTTCTGAAAATACCTCAAGTTCCACTAGAGGGAGTCCTTTATTCACCTCTAAACATACAACAGAGAACCACTAGAGGGAGTCCTTTATTCACCTCTAAACATACAACAGAGAACCACTAGAGGGAGTCCTTTATTCACCTCTAAACATACAACAGAGAATGATGCCCCTCTAGGCACTCCCAAAAAAATAATTTCAACCATTTTATGTCAATGATGTACTAAGTGCCTTGAGCTGATCTGCTTGATCCCTTTTTACTGTAGATTTAACATTGCTTCTGGTGCCTCTGGTCTCTACCGCCCAATCCCTACGCTCTGGTCTCTACCGCCCAATCCCTACGCTCTGGTCTCTACCGTCCAATCCCTACGCTCTGGTCTCTACCGCCCAATCCCTACGCTCTGGTCTCTACCGCCCAATCCCTACGCTCTGGTCTCTACCGCCCAATCCCTACGCTCTGGTCTCTACCGCCCAATCCCTACGCTCTGGTCTCTACCGCCCAATCCCTACGCTCTGGTCTCTACCGCCCAATCCCTACGCTCTGGTCTCTACCGCCCAATCCCTACGCTCTGGTCTCTACCGCCCAATCCCTACGCTCTGGTCTCTACCGTCCAATCCCTACGCTCTGGTCTCTACCGCCCAATCCCTACGCTCTGGTCTCTACCGCCCAATCCCTACGCTCTGGTCTCTACCGCCCAATCCCTACGCTCTGGTCTCTACCGCCCAATCCCTACGCTCTGGTCTCTACCGCCCAATCCCTACGCTCTGGTCTCTACCGCCCAATCCCTACGCTCTGGTCTCTACCGCCCAATCCCTACGCTCTGGTCTCTACCGTCCAATCCCTACGCTCTGGTCTCTACCGTCCAATCCCTACGCTCTGGTCTCTACCGTCCAATTTCTAAACTCTCTTGCCTTGCAAACATATTAGAATCACTGGCAAACTCTCAGCTAATAACTTTTTAAACTTCGAATTATATTCTTAAAGTGCAACAGTCTAGTTTTAGACCTGCACATACAGTGCATTCGGAAAGTATTCAGACCGCTTGACTTTTCCCACATTTTGTTACATTACAGCCTTATTCTAAGATGGATTAAATAGTTTTTTCCCCCTCATCAAACAACACACAATACCCCATAATGACAAAGCAAAAACAGGTTTTTAGAAATTGTTTCAAATGTATAAAAAAAAACCCTGAAATATCACATTTACATAAGTATTCAGACCCTTTACTCAGTACTTTGTTGAAGCACCTTTGGCAGCGATTACAGCCTTGAGTCTTCTTGGGTATGACGCTACAAGCTTAGCACACCTGTATTTGGGGAGTTTCTCCCATTCATCTCTGCAGATCCTCTCAAGCTCTGTCAGGTTGGAAGGGGAGCGTCGCTGCACAGCTATTTTCAGGTCTCTCCAGAGATGTTCGATCGGGTTCAAGTCCGGGCTCTGGCAGGGCCACTCCATAAGAGCGGCACTACAGTCTGAAGGCAGCCATGGTTTGGTTCAGTGAGAAACATGCAATCAACTTGCTCTAACATTTAAAAGTGCCATATTCTCTGCCTAGAGGGAACCAATGGAATAGCAACCTAATTATTAACGTTACAACCACGTTTTCTGACAGTCTCCAATCTATCAGAATGGTAGATGAGTTTGTATAAACTCACTAGAAGGCTGAGTTAAAGGAACATAAATGAGGTTACTCACAATAAGCATAGTGCCATTTCTACAGGAGTTGATATGGTTTCCGAGTCCTCTGTTGGTTATTCTGACAGGGAGGACTGGAGCGCTACCAGAACCTGTCCATCAGTCTCTAAAACAGTTTGATGTTGCTGGAAATAATCCTGGAACCCCCTGCGGTTAGGGAGAATCCCGTCTCTTGTATGCTGTTTTCTAATTCTCATAGAAATATTTCAGATGGCTTATACATTTATTCATTGGATATCTGGGCTTTTGGATTGATAATAATTAGACTTTTAAACAACATATGGATGAGCTAGTTAAAAAGCCAAGATTTAAAGTAGGCTTATTTATAGAAATAGATCTTGCTTCTCCCTGAACAGCAGGAAGCAGATTGTACAGTCAACTTTCCTGCCAGTTCTTGACTATGGTGACTCCATTTACCAGAATGCCGCAGCCAGTATTATTAAACCATTGGATGCCGTCTACCGTAGCGCCCTTTGCTTTGTCTCAGGTGACGGTTTTAATCCTCATCACTGCATCAGAAGGTTGGCTGGACCTCTCTAAAGTCCCATAGATCACTTCATTACTCCCTATTTATTTACAAATCTCTGCTATACAAGCTTCCAACATATTCAACTTCTCTGTTAAAGTAGAAAAATACAAGGCACCAAACCTGCTCACAGTTAACTCTTGAGGTCCCTCGTGTCTCTACCAACCTAGGTAAATCAGCCTTTAGTTTTAACACCCCCCATGTTTGGTATCATTTACAAACCTCATTACATCTTGAATCCCTGGTGCCAATAGGGCACTTTAGAACGCTAATGAGGAATGAACTCACTGAGGTTTGCGTGTGTTTTGGTTGATTGTGATAATATGTGTTGTTGAAACTTAGTGTATCTTGTGGTTTCTTTTTTGCTGTTTTATTGATTATCATGTTGATTTGGGAATTGTTTGTTCTCAGGGCACCATTGAGAATGAGACCCTGGTCTCGATTGGGCTCCCCTGAATAAATAAAAGTTACATTTAAAAGTCAGTCAGCCAGTCAACCAGTTGAACACTTTGCTTTCGGTTGGAAAACAGCACGGGGGGTGCGGGGTTTGTGAAAATGACCTTTTCCTCCTCATCTCTGTATGGTTCAGTCCCCTTCATTCAGCCTCCGTCTAGAATTACAGTCCTCTAGGCTAAATTAGTTAGTACTGCTGCTAGATCCAGACATCATGATGACCAGTACTGATGCTAGATCCAGACATCATGCTACCAGATATACAGTGGGGGAAAAAAGTATTTAGTCAGCCACCAATTGTGCAAGTTCTCCCACTTAAAAAGATGAGAGAGGCCTGTAATTTTCATCATAGGTACACGTCAACTATGACAGACAAATTGAGAAAAAAAAATCCAGAAAATCACATTGTAGGATTTTTAATGAATTTATTTGCAAATGATGGTGGAAAATAAGTATTTGGTCACCTACAAACAAGCAAGATTTCTGGCTCTCACAGACCTGTAACTTCTTCTTTAAGAGGCTCCTCTGTCCTCCACTCGTTACCTGTATTAATGGCACCTGTTTGAACTTGTTATCAGTATAAAAGACACCTGTCCACAACCTCAAACAGTCACACTCCAAACTCCACTATGGCCAAGACCAAAGAGCTGTCAAAGGACACCAGAAACAAAATGGTAGACCTGCACCAGGCTGGGAAGACTGAATCTGCAATAGGTAAGCAGCTTGGTTTGAAGAAATCAACTGTGGGAGCAATTATTAGGAAATGGAAGACATACAAGACCACTGATAATCTCCCTCGATCTGGGGCTCCACACAAGATCTCACCCCGTGGGGTCAAAATGATCACAAGAACGGTGAGCAAAAATCCCAGAACCACACGGGGGGACCTAGTGAATGACCTGCAGAGAGCTGGGACCAAAGTAACAAAGCCTACCATCAGTAACACACTACGCCGCCAGGGACTCAAATCCTGCAGTGCCAGACGTGTCCCCCTGCTTAAGCCAGTACATGTCCAGGCCCGTCTGAAGTTTGCTAGAGTGCATTTGGATGATCCAGAAGAGGATTGGGAGAATGTCATATGGTCAGATGAAACCAAAATAGAACTTTTTAGTAAAAACTCAACTCGTTGTGTTTGGAGGACAAAGAATGCTGAGTTGCATCCAAAGAACACCATACCTACTGTGAAGCATGGGGGTGGAAACATCATGTTTTGGGGCTGTATTTCTGCAAAGGGACCAGGACGACTGATCCGTGTAAAGGAAAGAATGAATGGGGCCATGTATCGTGAGATTTTGAGTGAAAACCTCCTTCCATCAGCAAGGGCATTGAAGATGAAACGTGGCTGGGTCTTTCAGCATGACAATGATCCCAAACACACCGCCCGGGCAACGAAGGAGTGGCTTCGTAAGAAGCATTTCAAGGTCCTGGAGTGGCCTAGCCAGTCTCCAGATCTCAACCCCATAGAAAATCTTTGGAGGGAGTTGAAAGTCCGTGTTGCCCAGCGACAGCCCCAAAACATCACTGCTCTAGAGGAGATCTGCATGGAGGAATGGGCCAAAATACCAGCAACAGTGTGTGAAAACCTTGTGAAGACTTACAGAAAACGTTTGACCTGTGTCATTGCCAACAAAGGGTATATAACAAAGTATTGAGAAACTTTTGTTATTGACCAAATACTTATTTTCCACCATAAATTTGCAAATAAATTCATAAAAAATCCTACAATGTGGTTTTCTGGAGAAAAAAAAATTCTCATTTTGTCTGTCATAGTTGACGTGTACCTATGATGAAAATTACAGGCCTCTCTCATCTTTTTAAGTGGGAGAACTTGCACAATTGGTGGCTGACTAAATCCTTTTTTCCCCCCACTGTAGATGTAGATCAGACATGGTGTTATAATGGCCACACGGTAACGACCTACTTCTGTCTGTCACCATGCCAACCAGCAGGTCACTTGCAAGCCACAGGACTAGGCATTAGCTCAGGGAGCTTACACGCCAGGGTTGTGGGTTCGATTCCCACGGGGGCCAGTATGAAAAAGATTATGTATGCACTCACTAACTGTAAGTCGCTCTGGATAAGAGCGTCTGCTAAATGACTAAAATGTAACAAGTCTTCAGGTCTCAGACAAGGTTACTCATCATGCAAACAACGTGTGTGTGTGTCCAGGTACAGGTAACACGGTGATCGAGGCGGTGCAGGTGTTGATAGAACATGGACTCCAACCCAAACACATCATCCTCCTCTCTCTCTTCTCCACCCCACACGGTAGGTAACACTCTCCTCCTCTCCATCCCTCCTCCTCTCCATCTCTCCTCCTCTCCTCCTCTCCATCCCTCCTCCTCTCCATCCCTCCTCCTCTCCATCCCTCCTCCTCTCCATCCCTCCTCCTCTCCATCCCTCCTCCTCTCCATCCCTCCTCCTCTCCATCTCTCCTCCTCTCCTCCTCTCCTCCTCTCCTCCTCTCCTCCTCTCCATCCCTCCTCCTCTCCATCCCTCCTCCTCTCCATCCCTCCTCCTCTCCTCCTCTCCATCCCTCCTCCTCTCCTCCTCTCCATCCCTCCTCCTCCTCTCCATCCCTCCTCCTCTCCTCCTCTCCATCCCTCCTCCTCTCCTCCTCTCCATCCCTCCTCCTCTCCTCCTCTCCATCCCTCCTCCTCTCCATCCCTCCTCCTCTCCTCCTCTCCATCCCTCCTCCTCTCCTCCTCTCCATCCCTCCTCCTCTCCATCCCTCCTCCTCTCCTCCTCTCCATCCCTCCTCCTCTCCTCCTCTCCATCCCTCCTCCTCTCCTCCTCTCCATCCCTCCTCCTCTCCTCCTCTCCATCTCTCCTCCTCTCCATCCCTCCTCCTCTCCATCCCTCCTCCTCTCCTCCTCTCCATCCCTCCTCCTCTCCATCCCTCCTCCTCTCCATCCCTCCTCCTCTCCTCCTCTCCATCCCTCCTCCTCTCTATCCCTCCTCCTCTCCATCCCTCCTCCTCTCCTCTCCTCCTCTCCATCCCTCCTCCTCTCCTCCTCTCCATCCCTCCTCCTCTCCTCCTCTCCATCCCTCCTCCTCTCCATCCCTCCTCCTCTCCATCCCTCCTCCTCTCCTCCTCTCCATCCCTCCTCCTCTCCTCCTCTCCATCCCTCCTCCTCTCCTCCTCTCCATCCCTCCTCCTCTCCTCCTCTCCTCCTCTCCATCCCTCCTCCTCTCCATCCCTCCTCCTCTCCTCCTCTCCTCCTCTCCTCCTCTCCATCCCTCCTCCTCTCCATCTCTCCTCCTCTCTATCCCTCCTCCTCTCCTCCTCTTCATCCCTCCTCCTCTCCTCCTCTCCATCCCTCCTCCTCTCCATCTCTCCTCCTCTCTATCCCTCCTCCTCTCCTCCTCTCCTCCCCTCCTCCTCTCCACCCTCCTCCTCTCTATCCCTCCTCCTCTCCATCCCTCCTCCTCTCCATCCCTCCTCCTCTCCTCCTCTTCATCCCTCCTCCTCTCCTCCTCTCCATCCCTCCTCCTCTCCTCTCCTCCTCTCCATCCCTCCTCCTCTCCTCTCCATCTCTCCATCCCTCCACTGTCTCTCACTATAACCCCTCCTTTCTCTACTCCTCTCTCTAGGAGCCAAGGCCATCCTCCAAGAGTTCCCAGACATCACCCTGCTCACCACAGAGCTGCACCCCGTCGCCCCCACTCACTTTGGACAGAAGTACTTCGGCACAGAATGACAAACCCACACCAGACAAGACCACACCAGACAAGACCACACCAGACAAGACCACACCACACATCCCTAAGACAGTCAGATAATCACTGTGATCATTTTTTACAAACGCTAAACTGTTTAGATGTGATGCTAGTGACAGTCATATAACACCATTATCTACAGTATGTGTTATTATCTGATGTGATGCTAGTGTACATCTCCCACTGTCCCTCCCCCTCTACTCTCTCTCTCCCACTGTCCCTCCCCCTCTACTCTCTCCCTCCCACTGTTCCTCCCCCTCTACTCTCTCTCTCCCACTGTTCCTCCCCCTCTACTCTCTCCCACTGTTCCTCCCCCTCTACTCTCTCTCTCTCTCCCACTGTTCCTCCCCCTCTACCCTCTCCCACTGTTCCTCCCCCTCTACTCTCTCTCTCCCACTGTTCCTCCCCCTCTATTCTCTCCCACTGTTCCTCCCCCTCTACTCTCTCCCACTGTTCCTCCCCCTCTACTCTCTCCCACTGTTCCTCCCCCTCTACTCTCTCCCTCCCACTGTTCCTCCCCCTCTACTCTCTCCCTCCCACTGTTCCTCCCCCTCTACTCTCTCCCTCCCACTGTTCCTCCCCCTCTACTCTCTCCCTCCCACTGTTCCTCCCCCTCTACTCTCTCCCACTGTTCCTCCCCCTCTACTCTCTCCCTCCCACTGTTCCTCCCCCTCTACTCTCTCCCTCCCACTGTTCCTCCCCCTCTACTCTCTCCCTCCCACTGTTCCTCCCCCTCTACTCTCTCTCTCCCACTGTTCCTCCCCCTCTACTCTCTCCCACTGTTCCTCCCCCTCTACTCTCTCCCACTGTCCCTCCCCCTCTACTCTCTCCCTCCCACTGTTCCTCCCCCTCTACTCTCTCCCTCCCACTGTTCCTCCCCCTCTACTCTCTCCCACTGTTCCTCCCCCTCTACTCTCTCCCACTGTTCCTCCCCCTCTACTCTCTCCCTCCCACTGTTCCTCCCCCTCTACTCTCTCCCTCCCACTGTTCCTCCCCCTCTACCCTCTCCCACTGTTCCTCCCCCTCTACCCTCTCCCACCGTCCCTCCCCCTCTACTCTCTCTCTCCCTCCCACTGTTCCTCCCCCTCTACTCTCTCCCTCCCACTGTTCCTCCCCCTCTACTCTCTCCCTCCCACTGTTCCTCCCCCTCTACTCTCTCTCTCCCACTGTTCCTCCCCCTCTACTCTCTCCCTCCCACTGTTCCTCCCCCTCTACTCTCTCCCACTGTCCCTCCCCCTCTACTCTCTCCCACTGTTCCTCCTCCTCTACTCTCTCCCACTGTTCCTCCCCCTCTACTCTCTCTCTCCCACTGTTCCTCCCCCTCTACTCTCTCTCTCCCACCGTCCCTCCCCCTCTACTCTCTCTCTCCCTCCCACTGTTCCTCCCCCTCTACTCTCTCTCCCACTGTGCCTCCCCTCCTCTCCTTCTCTCCCACTGTTCCTCCCCCTCTACTCTCTCTCCCACTGTTCCTCTCCTTCTCTCCCACTGTTCCTAATGCCCCCCTCTCTCCAAAATGTCCTTCACATGGTCAGTAACTATTCTGACAGATTGTCGAAATACTGCCCAAAACATTGCCTTAATGTTGCTGCAGAAACATCTTGACCTCAAAGTGAATGTATTGATTAACTACTTAGGTACAGGGATAATGAAGGATTCAGAGCTCTATTCAATCTGGATCACTGAAACAGGTACAGGGATAATGAAGGATTCAGAGCTCTATTCAATCTGGATCACTGAAACAGGTACAGGGATAATGAAGGATTCAGAGCTCTATTCAATCTGGATCACTGAAACAGAGGGTGCAATCTCCGCCAACATGGGAACATTGCCTTTAAATTTCAATGAGGCATTAGTGCTGAACTTCCGCGATACGGATTGAATAGAGCCCTTACGCCAACAGTTTAGATATGAAACCTTGTATCGGTTTATTTGACAGATTTATCCACAATCATGTGTGTACGACTCAGGTAAACAGAGAGTGATTGTGTTGATTTATTTTACTCCTGTTGGAATGATGAATAAAACAGGAACCAGAAGTGATCAGGCGTAAAAGTTAATTTCAGTATCAGTCAGTATGATGATCAGCAACATAGTACTGTACATGGATCAGTCAGTATGATGATCAGCAACATAGTACTGTACATGGATCAGTCAGTATGATGATCAGCAACATAGTACTGTACATGGATCAGTCAGTATGATGATCAGCAACATAGTACTGTACATGGATCAGTCAGTATGATGATCAGCAACATAGTACTGTACATGGATCAGTCAGTATGATGATCAGCAACATAGTACTGTACATGGATCAGTCAGTATGATGATCAGCAACATAGTACTGTACATGGATCAGTCAGTATGATGATCAGCAACATAGTACTGTACATGGATCAGTCAGTATGATGATCAGCAACATAGTACTGTACATGGATCTGTTGGAGTCGGTCAGATTAACACCAGTTAACTCCTGAGCCAAACACCACCACCTCTCACAGTGGTGGGAAGAAACACCACCACCTCTCACAGTGGTGGGAAGAAACACCACCTCCTCTCACAGTGATGGGAAGAAACACCACCTCCTCTCACAGTGGTGGGAAGAAACACCACCACCTCTCACAGTGATGGGAAGAAACACCACCACCTCTCACAGTGGTGGGAAGAAACACCACCACCTCTCACAGTGATGGGAAGAAACACCACCACCTCTCACAGTGATGGGAAGAAACACCACCACCTCTCACAGTGGTGGGAAGAAACACCACCTCCTCTCACAGTGGTGGGAAGAAACACCACCACCTCTCACAGTGGTGGGAAGAAACACCACCACCTCTCACAGTGATGGGAAGAAACACCACCACCTCTCACAGTGGTGGGAAGAAACACCACCTCCTCTCACAGTGATGGGAAGAAACACCACCACCTCTCACAGTGGTGGGAAGAAACACCACCACCTCTCACAGTGGTGGGAAGAAACACCACCACCTCTCACAGTGGTGGGAAGAAACACCACCACCTCTCACAGTGGTGGGAAGAAACACCACCACCTCTCACAGTGGTGGGAAGAAACACCACCACCTCTCACAGTGGTGGGAAGAAACACCACCACCTCTCACAGTGGTGGGAAGAAACACCACCACCTCTCACAGTGGTGGGAAGAAACACCACCTCCTCTCACAGTGGTGGGAAGAAACACCACCACCTCTCACAGTGGTGGGAAGAAACACCACCACCTCTCACAGTGGTGGGAAGAAACACCACCACCTCTCACAGTGGTGGGAAGAAACACCACCACCTCTCACAGTGGTGGGAAGAAACACCACCTCCTCTCACAGTGATGGGAAGAAACACCACCACCTCTCACAGTGGTGGGAAGAAGTAACAGCAGTTAACTCCTGAGCCAAACACCACCTCCTCTCACAGTGATGGGAAGAAACACCACCTCCTCTCACGGTGATGGGAAGAAGTAACAGCAGTTAACTCCTGAGCCAAACACCACCTCCTCTCACAGTGATGGGAAGAAGTAACAGCAGTTAACTCCTGAGCCAAACACCACCTCCTCTCACGGTGATGGGAAGAAGTAACAGCAGTTAACTCCTGAGCCAAACACCACCTCCTCTCACGGTGATGGGAAGAAGTAACAGCAGTTAACTCCTGAGCCAAACACCACCTCCTCTCACAGTGGTGGGAAGAAACACCACCACCTCTCACAGTGGTGGGAAGAAGACATGACACTCAACATCATGATGGTCCATCCGCTCTTCTCTCTCCCACACAGTCACATACAACAATCAAACACTGAATCATTCACACAACTCATATATACAGATATGATTGTAAATTAACATTGACAGAATAAGGAACATTTTGATGAATAGAAGATATGAAATAATCTCTTTATCAATAACTTGTTTTGTCTGTACAGAGTAAATGGCTCGTCTTAGTTGTTAACAACAGCCATATTGAATTATTTGATCATGATGTTAAACCAATGTAAGTCCACATTTAAGGGCTGGTTTCCTGGACAAAGATTAAGCGGAGTCCGGACTAAACTGCTCTTTCAAGGTAGATTCCCATTGACCTTGGATCAAGGTGATTGACCTTTCCCATTGACCTTGGATCAAGGTGATTGACCTTTCCCATTGACCTTGGATCAAGGTGATTGACCTTTACCATTGACCTTGGATCAAGGTGATTGACCTTTCCCATTGATCTTGGATCAAAGGTGATTGACCTTTCCCATTGACCTTGGATCAAGGTGATTGACCTTTCCCATTGACCTTGGATCTTTGTCCAGGACTAGGGTTAATATGTGTCTGGGAAACAGGAAGAGAGCTGTTTTATATATAATTTGTAATTAAGAACATCTATAAAAATAAAACACTAAATATTCTCACAGTAGCATTCAGACGACCTACCTCTACCAGCCAATGGTGAGGACCTGCCCCGATACCTCCGCTCTGTAATTCACTAGGGGCCGTGTGTATCATCTCAGAGTGGGAGCGATACCTCCGCTCTGTAATTCACTAGGGGCCGTGTGTATCATCTCAGAGTGGGAGCGATACCTCCACTCTGTAATTCACTAGGGGCCGTGTGTATCATCTCAGAGTGGGAGCGATACCTCCGCTCTGTAATTCACTAGGGGCCGTGTGTATCATCTCAGAGTGGGAGCGATACCTCCGCTCTGTAATTCACTAGGGGCCGTGTGTATCATCTCAGAGTGGGAGCGATACCTCCGCTCTGTAATTCACTAGGGGCCGTGTGTATCATCTCAGAGTGGGAGCGATACCTCCGCTCTGTAATTCACTAGGGGCCGTATGTATCATCTCAGAGTGGGAGCGATACCTCCGCTCTGTAATTCACTAGGGGCCGTGTGTATCATCTCAGAGTGGGAGCGATACCTCCGCTCTGTAATTCACTAGGGGCCGTGTGTATCATCTCAGAGTGGGAGCGATACCTCCGCTCTGTAATTCACTAGGGGCCGTGTGTATCATCTCAGAGTGGGAGCGATACCTCCGCTCTGTAATTCACTAGGGGCCGTATGTATCATCTCAGAGTGGGAGCGATACCTCCGCTCTGTAATTCACTAGGGGCCGTGTGTATCATCTCAGAGTGGGAGCGATACCTCCGCTCTGTAATTCACTAGGGGCCGTGTGTATCATCTCAGTGGGAGCGATACCTCCGCTCTGTAATTCACTAGGGGCCGTGTGTATCATCTCAGAGTGGGAGCGATACCTCCGCCCTGTAATTCACTAGGGGCCGTGTGTATCATCTCAGAGTGGGAGCGATACCTCCGCTCTGTAATTCACTAGGGGCCGTGTGTATCATCTCAGAGTGGGAGCGATACCTCCGCTCTGTAATTCACTAGGGGCCGTGTGTATCATCTCAGAGTGGGAGCGATACCTCCGCTCTGTAATTCACTAGGGGCCGTGTGTATCATCTCAGAGTGGGAGCGATACCTCCGCTCTGTAATTCACTAGGGGCCGTGTGTATCATCTCAGAGTGGGAGCGATACCTCCGCCCTGTAATTCACTAGGGGCCGTGTGTATCATCTCAGAGTGGGAGCGATACCTCCGCTCTGTAATTCACTAGGGGCCGTATGTATCATCTCAGAGTGGGAGCGATACCTCCGCTCTAATTCACTAGGGGCCGTGTGTATCATCTCAGAGTGGGAGCGATACCTCCGCTCTGTAATTCACTAGGGGCCGTATGTATCATCTCAGAGTGGGAGCGATACCTCCGCTCTGTAATTCACTAGGGGCCGTATGTATCATCTCAGAGTGGGAGCGATACCTCCGCTCTGTAATTCACTAGGGGCCGTATGTATCATCTCAGAGTGGGAGCGATACCTCCGCTCTGTAATTCACTAGGGGCCGTATGTATCATCTCAGAGTGGGAGCGATACCTCCGCTCTGTAATTCACTAGGGGCCGTATGGATCATCTCAGAGTGGGAGCGATACCTCCGCTCTGTAATTCACTAGGGGCCGTATGGATCATCTCAGAGTGGGAGCGATACCTCCGCTCTGTAATTCACTAGGGGCCGTATGTATCATCTCAGAGTGGGAGCGATACCTCCGCTCTGTAATTCACTAGGGGCCGTATGGATCATCTCAGAGTGGGAGCGATACCTCCGCTCTGTAATTCACTAGGGGCCGTATGTATCATCTCAGAGTGGGAGCGATACCTCCGCTCTGTAATTCACTAGGGGCCGTGTGTATCATCTCAGAGTGGGAGCGATACCTCCGCTCTGTAATTCACTAGGGGCCGTATGGATCATCTCAGAGTGGGAGCGATACCTCCGCTCTGTAATTCACTAGGGGCCGTATGTATCATCTCAGAGTGGGAGCGATACCTCCGCCCTGTAATTCACTAGGGGCCGTATGTATCATCTCAGAGTGGGAGCGATACCTCCGCTCTGTAATTCACTAGGGGCCGTATGGATCATCTCAGAGTGGGAGCGATACCTCCGCTCTGTAATTCACTAGGGGCCGTATGTATCATCTCAGAGTGGGAGCGATACCTCCGCCCTGTAATTCACTAGGGGCCGTATGTATCATCTCAGAGTGGGAGCGATACCTCCGCTCTGTAATTCACTAGGGGCCGTATGGATCATCTCAGAGTGGGAGCGATACCTCCGCTCTGTAATTCACTAGGGGCCGTGTGTATCATCTCAGAGTGGGAGCGATACCTCCGCTCTGTAATTCACTAGGGGCCGTATGGATCATCTCAGAGTGGGAGCGATACCTCCGCTCTGTAATTCACTAGGGGCCGTATGGATCATCTCAGAGTGGGAGCGATACCTCCGCTCTGTAATTCACTAGGGGCCGTGTGTATCATCTCAGAGTGGGAGCGATACCTCCGCTCTGTAATTCACTAGGGGCCGTGTGGATCATCTCAGAGTGGGAGCGATACCTCCGCTCTGTAATTCACTAGGGGCCGTATGTATCATCTCAGAGTGGGAGCGATACCTCCGCTCTGTAATTCACTAGGGGCCGTATGTATCATCTCAGAGTGGGAGCGATACCTCCGCTCTGTAATTCACTAGGGGCCGTGTGTATCATCTCAGAGTGGGAGCGATACCTCCGCTCTGTAATTCACTAGGGGCCGTGTGGATCATCTCAGAGTGGGAGTGCTGATCTAAGGTCAGTTCTGCCTTTTAGAACATACGATTACATGGACAGGAGCCTGATCCTAGATCCCACTCTGAAAGGCTTGATACAGACGGCACCTACCTTTATAACTTTATCCCTGTCCAGACACGGCCCTTAGCCCCTACCTAAGGCTGTATCCCAAATGGCACCCTATTCCCTATAGAGGGCTCACACGTTGACCAGGGCCCTATGGGTAATAGGGTGCAACCAAGGACTGACTGCCTAAGCTAAGGAGTAGGAACTAGGGTCTGTTTCTTGACAGGGCAGCATCTTTACAATACAAAGGAATGACAGGGCAGCATCTTTACAATACAAAGGCATGACAGGGCAGCATCTTTACAATACAAAGGAATGACAAGGCAGCATCTTTACAATACAAAGGAATGACAGGGCAGCATCTTTACAATACAAAGGAATGACAGGGCAGCATCTTTACAATACAAAGGAACGACAGGGCAGCATCTTTACAATACAAAGGAATGACAAGGCAGCATCTTTACAATACAAAGGAATGACAGGGCAGCATCTTTACAATACAAAGGAATGACAGGGCAGCATCTTTACAATACAAAGGAATGACAGGGCAGCATCTTTACAATACAAAGGAATGACAGGGCAGCATCTTTACAATACAAAGGAATGACAGGGCAGCATCTTTACAATACAAAGGAATGACAGGGCAGCATATTTACAATACAAAGGAACGACAGGGCAGCATCTTTACAATACAAAGGAATGACAAGGCAGCATCTTTACAATACAAAGGAATGACAGGGCAGCATCTTTACAATACAAAGGAATGACAGGGCAGCATCTTTACAATACAAAGGAATGACAGGGCAGCATCTTTACAATACAAAGGAATGACAGGACAGCATCTTTACAATACAAAGGAATGACAGGGCAGCATCTTTACAATACAAAGGAATTACAGGGCAGCATCTTTACAATACAAAGGAATGACAGGGCAGCATCTTTACAATACAAAGGAACGACATGGCAGCATCTTTACACACAAAGGAATGACAGGGTAGAATCTTTACAATACAAAGGAATGACAGGGCAGCATCTTTACACACAAAGGAATGACAGGGCTGCATCTTTACAATACAAAGGAATGAAAGGGCAGCATATTTACAATACAAAGGAATGACAGGGCAGCATCTTTACAATACAAACGAACGACAGGGCAGCATCTTTACACACAAAGGAATGACAGGGCAGCATCTTTACAATACAAAGGAATGAAAGGGTAGCATCTTTACAATACAAAGGAACGACAGGGCAGCATCTTTACAATACAAAGGAATGACAGGGCAGCATCTTTACAATACAAAGGCATGACAGGGCAGCATCTTTACAATACAAAGGAATGACAGGGAAGCATCTTTACAATACAAAGGAATGACAGGGCAGCATCTTTACAATACAAATGAATGACAGGGCAGCATCTTTACAATACAAAGGAATGACAGGGCAGCATATTTACACACAAAGGAATGACAGGGCAGCATCTTTACAATACAGAGGAATGACAGGGCAGCATCTTTACAATACAATGAATGACAGGGCAGCATCTTTACACACACAGGAATGACAGGGCAGCATCTTTACAATACAAAGGAATGACAGGGCAGTATCTTTACAGTACAAAGGAATGACAGGGCAGCATCTTTACAATACAAAGGAATGACAGGGCAGCATCTTTACACACAAAGGAATGACAGGGCAGCATCTTTACACACAAAGGAATGACAGGGCTGCGTCTTTACAATACAAAGGAATGACAGGGCAGCATCTTTACAATACAAGGGAATGACAGGGCAGCATCTTTACACACAAAGGAATGACAGGGCAGCATCTTTACACACAAAGGAATGACAGGGCTGCATCTTTACAATACAAAGGAATGACAGGGCAGCATCTTTACACACAAAGGAATGACAGGGCTGCATCTTTACAATACAAAGGAAAGAAAGGGCAGCATCTTTACAATACAAAGGAACGACAGGGCAGCATCTTTACACACAAAGTAATGACAGGGCTGCATCTTTACAATACAAAGGAAAGAAAGGGCAGCATCATTACAATACAAAGGAATGACAGGTGCATGACCCTAAGATGGCAACAAATACATGAAGTGGTTTTAATGAGCTTTCTCCATTCTGACTGGGCCTTATGGACCCTGGTCAACAGTAGTACACTGCATAGGGAATACTAATACAGTACATTTGTAGAGAGCCTTTCATTTAAAGACGTAAATCACAAAGCTATTTACATTGACAACAACCATTAAAAGGAAAATATTTAATAAACAAGCAAAAAAACAGGCGAGAAATGAAAAGCTAGCTAGCAGGCTAGAACTATACAATATACATCATAATACAGGAGAGAGGTAGAGAGACAGAGACAACAGAAGTAGAGAGACAACAGAGGTAGAGAGACAACAGAAGTAGAGAGACAACATAAGTAGAGAGACAACATAAGTAGAGAGACAGAGACAACAGAAGTAGAGAGACAGAGACAACAGAAGTAGAGAGACAACAGAAGTAGAGAGACAGAGACAACAGAAGTAGAGAGACAGAGACAACAGAAGTAGAGAGACAGAGAGACAACAGAAGTAGAGAGACAGAGACAACAGAAGTAGAGAGACAGAGACAACAGAAGTAGAGAGACAGAGACAACAGAAGTAGAGAGACAACAGAAGTAGAGAGACAGAGACAACAGAAGTAGAGAGACAACAGAAGTAGAGAGACAACATAAGTAAGAGAGACAGAGACAACAGAAGTAGAGAGACAACAGAAGTAGAGAGACAGAGACAACAGAAGTAGAGAGACAGAGAGACAACAGAAGTAGAGAGACAACAGAAGTAGAGAGACAACAGAAGTAGAGAGACAACAGAAGTAGAGAGACAACAGAAGTAGAGAGACAGAGACAACAGAAGTAGAGAGACAGAGAGACAACAGAAGTAGAGAGACAACAGAAGTAGAGAGACAACAGAAGTAGAGAGACAACAGAAGTAGAGAGACAACAGAAGTAGAGAGACAACATAAGTAGAGAGACAGAGACAACAGAAGTAGAGAGACAACAGAAGTAGAGAGACAGAGACAACAGAAGTAGAGAGACAGAGACAACAGAAGTAGAGAGACAGAGAGACAACAGAAGTAGAGAGACAGAGACAACAGAAGTAGAGAGACAACAGAAGTAGAGAGACAACAGAAGTAGAGAGACAACAGAAGTAGAGAGACAGAGACAACAGAAGTAGAGAGACAACAGAAGTAGAGAGACAACAGAAGTAGAGAGACAAGACAACAGAAGTAGAGAGACAACAGAAGTAGAGAGACAGAGACAACAGAAGTAGAGAGACAACAGAAGTAGAGAGACAGAGACAACAGAAGTAGAGAGACAACAGAAGTAGAGAGACAACAGAAGTAGAGAGACAACAGAAGTAGAGAGACAACAGAAGTAGAGAGACAGAGACAACAGAAGTAGAGAGACAACAGAAGTAGAGAGACAGAGACAACAGAAGTAGAGAGACAACAGAAGTAGAGAGACAACAGAAGTAGAGAGACAGAGAGACAACAGAAGTGGAGAGACAGAGAGACAACAGAAGTGGAGAGACAACAGAAGTAGAGAGACAACAGAAGTAGAGAGACAACAGAAGTAGAGAGACAACAGAAGTAGAGAGACAGAGACAACAGAAGTAGAGAGACAGAGAGACAACAGAAGTAGAGAGACAACAGAAGTAGAGAGACAACAGAAGTAGAGAGACAACAGAAGTAGAGAGACAACATAAGTAGAGAGACAGAGACAACAGAAGTAGAGAGACAACAGAAGTAGAGAGACAGAGACAACAGAAGTAGAGAGACAACAGAAGTAGAGAGACAGAGACAACAGAAGTAGAGAGACAACAGAAGTAGAGAGACAACAGAAGTAGAGAGACAGAGACAACAGAAGTAGAGAGACAGAGAGACAACAGAAGTAGAGAGACAACAGAAGTAGAGAGACAACAGAAGTAGAGAGACAACAGAAGTAGAGAGACAGAGACAACAGAAGTAGAGAGACAGAGACAACAGAAGTAGAGAGACAGAGACAACAGAAGTAGAGAGACAGAGAGACAACAGAAGTAGAGAGACAGAGACAACAGAAGTAGAGAGACAACAGAAGTAGAGAGACAACAGAAGTAGAGAGACAGAGAGACAACAGAAGTAGAGAGACAGAGACAACAGAAGTAGAGAGACAGAGACAACAGAAGTAGAGAGACAGAGACAACAGAAGTAGAGAGACAACAGAAGTAGAGAGACAGAGACAACAGAAGTAGAGAGACAACAGAAGTAGAGAGACAACATAAGTAAGAGAGACAGAGACAACAGAAGTAGAGAGACAACAGAAGTAGAGAGACAGAGACAACAGAAGTAGAGAGACAGAGAGACAACAGAAGTAGAGAGACAACAGAAGTAGAGAGACAACAGAAGTAGAGAGACAACAGAAGTAGAGAGACAACATAAGTAGAGAGACAGAGACAACAGAAGTAGAGAGACAGAGACAACAGAAGTAGAGAGACAGAGAGACAACAGAAGTAGAGAGACAGAGACAACAGAAGTAGAGAGACAACAGAAGTAGAGAGACAACAGAAGTAGAGAGACAGAGACAACAGAAGTAGAGAGACAACAGAAGTAGAGAGACAACAGAAGTAGAGAGACGAGACAACAGAAGTAGAGAGACAACAGAAGTAGAGAGACAGAGACAACAGAAGTAGAGAGACAACAGAAGTAGAGAGATAGAGACAACAGAAGTAGAGAGACAACAGAAGTAGAGAGACAACAGAAGTAGAGAGACAGAGAGACAACAGAAGTGGAGAGACAGAGAGACAACAGAAGTGGAGAGACAACAGAAGTAGAGAGACAACAGAAGTAGAGAGACAGAGACAACAGAAGTAGAGAGACAACAGAAGTAGAGAGACAACAGAAGTAGAGAGACAACAGAAGTAGAGAGACAGAGACAACAGAAGTAGAGAGACAGAGAGACAACAGAAGTAGAGAGACAACAGAAGTAGAGAGACAACAGAAGTAGAGAGACAGAGACAACAGAAGTAGAGAGACAGAGACAACAGAAGTAGAGAGACAACAGAAGTAGAGAGACAGAGACAACAGAAGTAGAGAGACAGAGACAACAGAAGTAGAGAGACAACAGAAGTAGAGAGACAACAGAAGTAGAGAGACAACAGAAGTAGAGAGACAGAGACAACAGAAGTAGAGAGACAGAGACAACAGAAGTAGAGAGACAGAGACAACAGAAGTAGAGAGACAACAGAAGTAGAGAGACAGAGAGACAACAGAAGTAGAGAGACAGAGACAACAGAAGTAGAGAGACAACAGAAGTAGAGAGACAACAGAAGTAGAGAGACAGAGAGACAACAGAAGTAGAGAGACAGAGACAACAGAAGTAGAGAGACAGAGACAACAGAAGTAGAGAGACAGAGACAACAGAAGTAGAGAGACAACAGAAGTAGAGAGACAGAGACAACAGAAGTAGAGAGACAACAGAAGTAGAGAGACAACATAAGTAAGAGAGACAGAGACAACAGAAGTAGAGAGACAACAGAAGTAGAGAGACAGAGACAACAGAAGTAGAGAGACAGAGAGACAACAGAAGTAGAGAGACAACAGAAGTAGAGAGACAACAGAAGTAGAGAGACAACAGAAGTAGAGAGACAACATAAGTAGAGAGACAGAGACAACAGAAGTAGAGAGACAGAGACAACAGAAGTAGAGAGACAACAGAAGTAGAGAGACAGAGACAACAGAAGTAGAGAGACAGAGACAACAGAAGTAGAGAGACAGAGAGACAACAGAAGTAGAGAGACAGAGACAACAGAAGTAGAGAGACAACAGAAGTAGAGAGACAACAGAAGTAGAGAGACAGAGACAACAGAAGTAGAGAGACAACAGAAGTAGAGAGACAACAGAAGTAGAGAGACGAGACAACAGAAGTAGAGAGACAACAGAAGTAGAGAGACAGAGACAACAGAAGTAGAGAGACAACAGAAGTAGAGAGATAGAGACAACAGAAGTAGAGAGACAGAGAGACAACAGAAGTAGAGAGACAACAGAAGTAGAGAGACAACAGAAGTAGAGAGACAACAGAAGTAGAGAGACAGAGAGACAACAGAAGTAGAGAGACAGAGACAACAGAAGTAGAGAGACAACAGAAGTAGAGAGACAACAGAAGTAGAGAGACAGAGAGACAACAGAAGTAGAGAGACAGAGACAACAGAAGTAGAGAGACAGAGACAACAGAAGTAGAGAGACAGAGACAACAGAAGTAGAGAGACAACAGAAGTAGAGAGACAGAGACAACAGAAGTAGAGAGACAACAGAAGTAGAGAGACAACATAAGTAAGAGAGACAGAGACAACAGAAGTAGAGAGACAACAGAAGTAGAGAGACAGAGACAACAGAAGTAGAGAGACAGAGAGACAACAGAAGTAGAGAGACAACAGAAGTAGAGAGACAACAGAAGTAGAGAGACAACAGAAGTAGAGAGACAACATAAGTAGAGAGACAGAGACAACAGAAGTAGAGAGACAGAGACAACAGAAGTAGAGAGACAGAGAGACAACAGAAGTAGAGAGACAGAGACAACAGAAGTAGAGAGACAACAGAAGTAGAGAGACAACAGAAGTAGAGAGACAGAGACAACAGAAGTAGAGAGACAACAGAAGTAGAGAGACAACAGAAGTAGAGAGACGAGACAACAGAAGTAGAGAGACAACAGAAGTAGAGAGACAGAGACAACAGAAGTAGAGAGACAACAGAAGTAGAGAGATAGAGACAACAGAAGTAGAGAGACAACAGAAGTAGAGAGACAACAGAAGTAGAGAGACAGAGAGACAACAGAAGTGGAGAGACAGAGAGACAACAGAAGTGGAGAGACAACAGAAGTAGAGAGACAACAGAAGTAGAGAGACAGAGACAACAGAAGTAGAGAGACAACAGAAGTAGAGAGACAACAGAAGTAGAGAGACAACAGAAGTAGAGAGACAGAGACAACAGAAGTAGAGAGACAGAGAGACAACAGAAGTAGAGAGACAACAGAAGTAGAGAGACAACAGAAGTAGAGAGACAGAGACAACAGAAGTAGAGAGACAGAGACAACAGAAGTAGAGAGACAACAGAAGTAGAGAGACAGAGACAACAGAAGTAGAGAGACAGAGACAACAGAAGTAGAGAGACAACAGAAGTAGAGAGACAACAGAAGTAGAGAGACAACAGAAGTAGAGAGACAGAGACAACAGAAGTAGAGAGACAGAGACAACAGAAGTAGAGAGACAGAGACAACAGAAGTAGAGAGACAACAGAAGTAGAGAGACAGAGAGACAACAGAAGTAGAGAGACAGAGACAACAGAAGTAGAGAGACAACAGAAGTAGAGAGACAACAGAAGTAGAGAGACAGAGAGACAACAGAAGTAGAGAGACAGAGACAACAGAAGTAGAGAGACAGAGACAACAGAAGTAGAGAGACAGAGACAACAGAAGTAGAGAGACAACAGAAGTAGAGAGACAGAGACAACAGAAGTAGAGAGACAACAGAAGTAGAGAGACAACATAAGTAAGAGAGACAGAGACAACAGAAGTAGAGAGACAACAGAAGTAGAGAGACAGAGACAACAGAAGTAGAGAGACAGAGAGACAACAGAAGTAGAGAGACAACAGAAGTAGAGAGACAACAGAAGTAGAGAGACAACAGAAGTAGAGAGACAGAGAGACAACAGAAGTAGAGAGACAGAGACAACAGAAGTAGAGAGACAGAGACAACAGAAGTAGAGAGACAGAGACAACAGAAGTAGAGAGACAACAGAAGTAGAGAGACAGAGACAACAGAAGTAGAGAGACAACAGAAGTAGAGAGACAACATAAGTAAGAGAGACAGAGACAACAGAAGTAGAGAGACAACAGAAGTAGAGAGACAGAGACAACAGAAGTAGAGAGACAGAGAGACAACAGAAGTAGAGAGACAACAGAAGTAGAGAGACAACAGAAGTAGAGAGACAACAGAAGTAGAGAGACAACATAAGTAGAGAGACAGAGACAACAGAAGTAGAGAGACAGAGACAACAGAAGTAGAGAGACAGAGAGACAACAGAAGTAGAGAGACAGAGACAACAGAAGTAGAGAGACAACAGAAGTAGAGAGACAACAGAAGTAGAGAGACAGAGACAACAGAAGTAGAGAGACAACAGAAGTAGAGAGACAACAGAAGTAGAGAGACGAGACAACAGAAGTAGAGAGACAACAGAAGTAGAGAGACAGAGACAACAGAAGTAGAGAGACAACAGAAGTAGAGAGATAGAGACAACAGAAGTAGAGAGACAACAGAAGTAGAGAGACAACAGAAGTAGAGAGACAGAGAGACAACAGAAGTGGAGAGACAGAGAGACAACAGAAGTGGAGAGACAACAGAAGTAGAGAGACAACAGAAGTAGAGAGACAGAGACAACAGAAGTAGAGAGACAACAGAAGTAGAGAGACAACAGAAGTAGAGAGACAACAGAAGTAGAGAGACAGAGACAACAGAAGTAGAGAGACAGAGAGACAACAGAAGTAGAGAGACAACAGAAGTAGAGAGACAACAGAAGTAGAGAGACAGAGACAACAGAAGTAGAGAGACAGAGACAACAGAAGTAGAGAGACAACAGAAGTAGAGAGACAGAGACAACAGAAGTAGAGAGACAGAGACAACAGAAGTAGAGAGACAACAGAAGTAGAGAGACAACAGAAGTAGAGAGACAACAGAAGTAGAGAGACAGAGACAACAGAAGTAGAGAGACAGAGACAACAGAAGTAGAGAGACAGAGACAACAGAAGTAGAGAGACAACAGAAGTAGAGAGACAGAGAGACAACAGAAGTAGAGAGACAGAGACAACAGAAGTAGAGAGACAACAGAAGTAGAGAGACAACAGAAGTAGAGAGACAGAGAGACAACAGAAGTAGAGAGACAGAGACAACAGAAGTAGAGAGACAGAGACAACAGAAGTAGAGAGACAGAGACAACAGAAGTAGAGAGACAACAGAAGTAGAGAGACAGAGACAACAGAAGTAGAGAGACAACAGAAGTAGAGAGACAACATAAGTAAGAGAGACAGAGACAACAGAAGTAGAGAGACAACAGAAGTAGAGAGACAGAGACAACAGAAGTAGAGAGACAGAGAGACAACAGAAGTAGAGAGACAACAGAAGTAGAGAGACAACAGAAGTAGAGAGACAACAGAAGTAGAGAGACAACAGAAGTAGAGAGACAGAGACAACAGAAGTAGAGAGACAGAGACAACAGAAGTAGAGAGACAACAGAAGTAGAGAGACAGAGACAACAGAAGTAGAGAGACAGAGACAACAGAAGTAGAGAGCCAGAGAGACAACAGAAGTAGAGAGACAGAGACAACAGAAGTAGAGAGACAACAGAAGTAGAGAGACAACAGAAGTAGAGAGACAGAGACAACAGAAGTAGAGAGACAACAGAAGTAGAGAGACAACAGAAGTAGAGAGACGAGACAACAGAAGTAGAGAGACAACAGAAGTAGAGAGACAGAGACAACAGAAGTAGAGAGACAACAGAAGTAGAGAGATAGAGACAACAGAAGTAGAGAGACAGAGACAACAGAAGTAGAGAGACAACAGAAGTAGAGA